>NW_027531877.1:4643552-4695227 GCF_008692635.1 Crocuta crocuta | reverse complement strand
AAAAAAAAAAAAAAAAAAAAAAAAAAAAAGCACTAATTTTTACATACAAACTTGAATGAGTCTTTCACTTAAGATTAAGGTCCATTGGGATGGCAGGCTCAATCAGCCTCCTAGGATCAAAAATTTAAAAGCAATTCCAAAAGCCCTAATCATAAATATATCTCCACTGCCAAATGGTACCAAATGAGCCCCACATTACTTGAGAACATTAAACCAGACCCAGACATACAGCTCCTTAGCTATTCACTTATGTCACTTGATGCCAAGAATGAGGACATTACAGGGGCATTTGACCCTTGAAATAAATGTCCAGTAAAAATGTGTTGTTTCCAGATGCTACTTTTATTGTCAGACTTTCTTTTTCCCTGTCCTACTGACCCCTACCCCAGCTAGCCAAACACAGACTTCTTTCACTCTCTGGCTCTGGCTCTGGCTCTGGCTCTGGCTTTATCTCTTTCACTCAACACACACGCGCGCGCACACACACACACACACACACACACATACACACACACACACACACACACACACACACACACACACACACACCTTTGAAAACATTGTCCCTTCCCTCTCCAGGCTGCGGATCTTCACAATCCTAATTTAAACCAAAAAGAGGCTGCCCTAGCTAAATGGACATAGCCAGGAAATTGTAACCTTATAGACATACCAGTCAGAGCAAGTTATCACTTGAGGGGCAAGCCCTTTCATTCCAGCCCTCTCTTTCCTTATCCAACTCCCACTTCCAAACGCCAGGATAAATCGCAAATGCTTCTGTGACCTGCACCTTTCCCTCTGCCAGGCCTCACAGTGTACCAAACAGATTGACCACAGAGTCTCATGAGAGAGCTGACTAGGGGAGTGCCCATCATGTTCCTGAAATGGCAGGACCTGCACTCTTCAGAGAATTTAGATCTCTGCTTATGGCTCATGCATAGACTCAAAATAATACACTCTTGCATAGATTAGGCCACCACAATTATGAAGACTAAGATTAAATAGACTAGTTTCAATGAGTTTAACACACACACACACACACACACACACACACACACACACCATGGGATTGGGCCTACGTGCATCTAAGCATATCTCACAGAATTAATAGTGATACAGTTGCTCTGGAAAACATACTGCATTCCACCACTTTTATCCTGTGGGCCTTTCCTTGGGAAACCTCATATGGAAGGCATTGCAACTCACAAATCGGAATCTTCTATTGGACTTCTTTAGTGGAAAAGAGAGAATGCTCAGAAAACTCTCAAAGGATGAAAGAGCAAGAGCAATTGTTTATAATTTTAATGCAATTTGAGTTTGGGTTTTGTTTTCCCTAAAAACTATTTCCACATTTTCCAATTGCCTAGAGTAGATCCATTGTCTGAGTAGGTCCTCACCTTCTCCAGAAACAGCTCATCTCTGTGTGTGGCCAACTTGAGATGGGTGGAACAGCTGAACAGGGCATGCTCATTCCAGTCATCCCAAGGGAAGAGTTTGAAGACCAAATACCAGAAAGCTCCTGCTGGTTTGCTTCCCACAGAAGACACAAAACAAAACAAAAATAACAAGCATGGTAAGATGCCAGATCCTTTCTCTTGACAACCACTTGGTTTAGATACAGGGTCCTGCTCATTCAGAGGTCTGGCTCATCAAATATCTAGAGTCTCCTGTATGGAAGTAAACTCTATTGCTTTATTCTCCACCCTTTGCTTCTATTTCAGCAGATAGAATTTTTGCCTCATTCAAAAACAATTCTATTAAGGGGCACCTGGGTGCCTCAGTCAGTTAAGTGTCCAACTCTTGGTTTTGGCTCAGGTCATGTTCTCACAGTTCATGAGTTTGAGCCTGTGTAGGGCTCTGCGCTGATAGTGTGGAGCCTGCCTAGGATTCTCTCTCCCTCTCTCTGCACCTCCCTTGCTTGATTGCACACGTGCTCGCTCGCTCTCTCTCTCTCAATCTCTCTCAAAATAAATAAGTAAACATTTTTTAAAAAGCTAAAAAGTATTCTATTAAATAAACATTTCCAACAAGTTCTGCTAGGATAACATCCCACAAAGCCTTCAGTCAGTATCTTATACATAGCAAACTTCCTTTGCCTCTAAATAATGATCCAAAGAATATTATATAAGAATCAGGCTAGTTGAAATACTATCGTACTGTGTGCAAAAAAATCATGTGGGGATGATAAAAATGGCCTGTTAAACACTGGCAAAGGTCTTTGTGTGAGTCACTTACTTGTTTAACCCGAGGTCTGTTACCTTCCCTCCTGTGATAAGCAGAGTAATGGTCCCCAAAAATGTCCACATCCTAACCCCTAGCACTTATGAATACACTTGCCTTACATGGCAAAAGGGACTTCACAGACTTGGTTAAGAATCTTGAGATGGGGAGATTATCCCAGATTATCTGAGCAGCCCCAGTATAACACAAGAGGGAAGAAAGACGGTCAAAATCAAAGAAAGGAGACGTGACAATAAAACCAGGGGTTAGAATAATGTACTTGGAAAATGAAAGAAGGGTCCAAGAGACAAGAAATGTAGGTAGTCTCTAAAAGCTGGAAAAGGAAACAGATTTTCCCCAGAAGCCTCCAAAGAAAACAGCTCTGCCGGCACCTTCATTTTTAGATATCTGACTCCAGAACTATAACAGAATAAATGTGCATTGTTTTTAAGCCACTGAATTTGTGGTATCTGGCTAAAGTAGCAAAGGGAAATTGATTCTCCGCTGCCTTGCCCAGTCATTCAAGAAGCTAACAGTAGCCAACTATGTCTCCTGGCCTCCTTGATGCTTCCAGCTCTGCTCAGCAATTGGAGGTGCTGGAACAAGGCTGGAGGCTGGGAAGAAGAGAGAGCCCAGGGTATTACTTTCCTCTCTTCTCACTCTAGGCAATGGCTCCAGCAGTTTGTTCCTGCCCTATCAGCCAGGGTCATGGGCTCTAGAAACACCACTGCCTCACCTTGTCCTTCCAATCCAATTTCTAGGCGGCCTCACCTTCCTCTGTTTGTTTGTGTAGCTCTTCTAACACCTTTATGATGATTTAGCACATTAAATCCCTCCTATTAAAGTATCTGTGTTATATTTTCTTGGCTGCCTCATTTCGAGAACCAAACATATTCCTAAGTTTTACTTATATTTATCTTCTATACCAGTGTTGCATGTTCACCAGTGGTTGAGATGACGCATGCAATTAAAATCCTCTCCCACATTTTTTAGGTTACAGCAGAGTAACACTGATGACTTTCCAGGGGATTGACAGTCTTTTCCCTTCCCTCATGCCCTGCTTCTGTCAGCATAATGAATTGGATAACTCCTCACAACAGTGGTTGAGTTGCAATTTCATTAGTTTATGCAAATTGGAATAATTCAGGTGTGAATCAGCCAGCCTCTTTCTATGATCCAGTGACCTAGAAAAATGAGAGCAACTATGTTCAGTGAGGAATTATTTGTTCCATCAGCCTACTTTTCACTTGAAAATCAGAACTCACAGTCTTTGGTATGTGAACTGAAAGATCATTCATGTCAATTTCACTTAGCTTTTATTGCTGCTGCTAAGGTAATTAGGCAAGGCTTTATTTAAGACATTTATAAATGAGACCATTATTTTGAACAGTTCAATATAGGGGCACCTGGATGGCTTAGTCAGCTAAGCGTCCGACTTTCGCTTAGGTCATGATCTCACGGTTCGTGGGTCGGAGCCCCGCGTCGGGCTCTGTGCTGACTGCCAGCTCAGAGCCTGGAGCCTGTTTCAGTCTGTGACTCCCTCTCTCTCTGACCCTCCCCTGCTCATGCTGTCTCTCTCTCTCTCTCCTAGAAATAAATAAAAAAACATTAAAAAAAAAAAAAAGAACAGTTCAATATACTATTAGTTACTAAGCTTTATTTGCCAAGGTCTAAAGTTCTTTGGAGTCATAGCACTGGCCCCTGTAAATAGAATCTCAAACCCTAATTCCTAACCTGCTATATTAATTTGCTAGGGCTGCCAAAACAAAGCACCACAAACTGGGTGGCTTAGAAAACAGAAATTTATTGTCTCACAGTTCTAGAGGCTCGAAGTTCAAACTCAAGGTATTGAAAGGGTTAATTTGTCCTGTTGGGTGTGAAAGAGAATCTGTCCCATTCCTCTCTCCTGGTGTCTGGTGGTTTTCTGGAAATCTTTGGTGTTACTTGGCTTTTGAAGCATCACCTTGATCTCCGTCTGTTTTGATCTTCACCTAATGTTCTCTCTGGGTATATGTCTACCTCCCAGTTTCTCCTTTTACAAGAAAAATAGATGTATGGGGTTAGGGCCCATGCTAATGACTTCACTTTTAATTGATTACGTTTGTAAAAACCCTATCTCTAAATAAGGTCATATTCTGAAGAACCAGGAGTTAGAAGTTTAACATGAATTTGGGGGAGATAAGATTCAACCCATAACACCTGTTCACCAAGGAAATCCTTTTGGCGTGTATGGTTTTAATTCCGGTAAACTAGGTTTATAGTCTTCATGTCTCAAACTTTCACTCTTAGAGTATTCACAGGTTTCTCTTGTGCCAATGCCAAAAATCATTTGACCCAATGGGCTATTTTCTCTACTTTTAACGTTCTTTTTAACGGGAAAAGCAACACTGATGTTGACAAATTTTTCTTATTAATCTTTAGTATACTAAGGCAGATTGAGGATTCTATCATTATTGTTGTTAGTATTATATTATTCTGTTATTATCATTATTTGTAATGAAGATTGTATTTGTATTATTTGTAAATCAGGAGTCATGGTGAATTAGTGATTTCTACTTGGGTACTCCTATCAATTGATCCCTGTGAGGTCACAGGAAAAGTAAGACATTTTCAGGATTCTGCCACAAGTCAGAAGTGATAATACAACTAGACAAAGGAAAACATCTATTACCACATTAATGCGAAACTAGAACTACTCTACCCTATGTTCTTTTTTTTCCCCGACCAGGCCCATATTTAAATAGATTTATTTATTAAGTTCTTAAATAATTTCTTTTCCTACTTCTCATTCATTCTTTACTTTTATTCATTCCTTCTAAACTTTCCAAAGGAGAATTTATTTTAGAATATTAAAAGAAAGGGAGTGTGTTTACGAACAACATATTTTATTTCATATATAAGAATGAGACCAGACACAGAGCTTGAGGCCCAAAGGAATGTCTCTATTTATATGGTTATATGTGAGATATATGGATATACAAAACATATAGAACACATTTCTTTTCTTGGTTATATAAAAATAAAACAAAAACACAACAGCATTTTTTTCTACCCAGATCAAAGTTGCAAGGGCTTAGGTCATAGCTCCCAAATAACACTTTGCTGTGGCAATCTGAACTAATTCAAGGTGTTTAGAAGCAAAGAGATCAACTATATAAAAAGAAAAAGGAATGAACATGGACTCAGAATATTGTTTCTCCACAGGTACATTTTTAGCTAGCCCCTAGAGACCAAGGGCCAGCTGCATGACTCAGACACATGCACCTCATAACCTGGCTGCATTAACAAAGCAACTTGCTCCATTTCCACAGTGATATTCTCACAGATTCCTTTCCAACTACAAGTCATGAAGTTTTTATCTCCAGTTACTCCTGCCAGATCCCGATCCAGTAATCCTAACTGTCTTGAGAGCATACCTTATTTTTTCTCTTATGCCCGAGCCATCACCACCTTGACTCATTTATCATGTTAAAATACAGCAAGCATTTTTCATATAAAGCCCTTTTGTTAAGACTAAGAACTGTAGCACGATAAGAGTTGTCAGCAAAAACCACAAAGAAACAAGTACTCCTTTTAAGAAGTTTCAATCTTCTGTGAACCACACACACTAAAAATTAGTTGATTATAACCCTCAAATAGAAAACATTTTTATACCATTTCAGGGGGAGGGATGCAACTACATGCTGGCCTCTTGATGGAAGTCTATTCTTTGCTGGGTCTTCATCGTGTGTTTAGTCACTTGGAAAGATCAAACATATCAAAGAGTTTGGCAAGAAACCTTTCCTTCCTTTTCCAATTTCCCACAGATTTTACAAACTTTGGCCGTTGAACACACAAAACCATACGAGCCTATTAGTGTAAACTTACTCTGCCTGAAAATTAATAGACAGAGCAACTTTATATTCCAGACATGGTCTAAAATTGCAGTTCTTGAGATTTGGAAGCAAGCAGAAAATTATAAGTGAGAACAAAGGATATTTCAGTCTCATATGTCTGGAAGAAAATTAGCATTAATACCTGTAGTCTCCAAGTCCATATGGACTGAGGGGAGGTAAAAGTATATAATTTCAGTCTCTTCCTTTACATTTTCATTCCCCTACCCCCTCATATCCATCTCATATCCATACTGTTTATATAAGCACATTTCCATTTCCAGAACCCTATCACATTCTAACCTTGGAACTCAATAATGTATTTTAATCTGAGGGTGTTTCTTTTTTCAAAACCAGTAGTTTATTGGCATGTATTATAGTCATAATAATAGTGTAAATCGTAAGAGAGGACTCCAGATTCAAACTACCCAATTTCTAATCCCAGTGCTACCAGCACTTACTATTAAACTGAAGCATATGAAAATGCCTCTTTTGTAAGTAGGTAGGGCAGAAAGCTATCTAATAATTACAATTCATGGTCCAATTTAACTGAAGTCTTACCAATCTGAAAAAAAAATAGGAATAGTAGTCTTCTGCAAAATTAATGAGATAATAAAGGGTTTGGATTGCAGAATTAACTATAAAAAGTGGCAAGTAAATACAGCAGGATAGTGCTTCTCAAACCTCATCATGCATTGGAATTGCCTGGAGATGTGATTAAAATGTAGATCCTGAATCAGTAGTTTGGAAATTCTGCATCTCTAATAAGCATCCTGATGATACTGATGCTACTAGCCAAGGGACCACGGTATACAAAGCAAATGTCATAGGTGGCTCCATTCTCTGATGATAGGAATCATCTGGTGTGCTTGTTAAAAAGTACTGCTTCCAGGAGGAAAAAAAAAAAGTACTCCTTCCCAGACTCCTCCTGTGGAAACTCTCATTCTTGGCATGGGAGGGGCCCAGTCTTTTTTATCTTTATCACATACTTGCAGGTGAGTCTCACAATTAGAAAAGTATGGGAAGCACTATTCTAAGTATGAGTGGTGGAAACCAAATCCTATCTGAAGAAGTTATTTCCAGCAAAGAGGGGAGAAAACATTTCCCTAAGGAGACAATCTGTGAAACAGGCCTTGAAAAATGAGAGGATTTGATTCTAAAGAGATGTGGAGGAGAACATTCATTCCAAAGCAAAACTAGAATGAGTGGAAACAGAGAGTTAGGATATTGTAACACAAAAGGGGTCAATGCAAGTCGTTCCATTTACCTGCAGTGTAGGGTTCATAAAAAGGAAGATCTCAAATACTACAGAGACATTAGAACTTTATTTTGAAAAAATGAGAAAGATATTGACTGTTTCAGAGCAGTGATATGATCAAAACAGGGCTTTTTATCACCACAGCTGTTCAGAACTGAAGCTGGACCATGTGCCAAAGAATCATAGTAGATTCAGAAACAGAGCCTATGATTGGGAACTGAGGGCCTACTGCAGTGGGCTCAGAGGTGAGCCTTTCTTTGCCTCAGCTTCATCATGGGAGATATGTCCATTTAACTGCCTAGGTGTTTGTGTGATGCATACTTGTCCACACTATCTGTTTTCTGTGTCATCAATTCAGAGAGAACCATCTGTGAATGGCTATGTGGAGCCCCAAGCAATGGAATGATGGGAGACTCCTTTCCCAATCACAGTAAAGTTAGTTCTCATCATTTACACAGCCTGCAGGATACTGAGATGGTATCTTGAAGATGTCTTGTAGCTCACCCCAAACCTAGTTTCTCTAAGCTCCATCTCTTCCTAAAACAGCATTTGATGAAGTCTTACCCCTGCACTTCAGAGTAGTCAGTGACTAAAAAAGCACGTCTTTAAGAATCACAGTCCTCCAACTCCAGAGACTCAAAAAAAAAAAACAAAAAAAACCCACCTCTCTTTTAAGACAATGTATTAGAAATGTGGCAAAGTGTTTCACCTTTCTCCAAAAAGAGTATTTGGATGGATGGATGGATGGATGGATGGATGGATGGATGGATGGATGGGACACTTATCCACTTAGGTCATTCTCCCCACCACACTAGCTCCCTTACTCCAGAACTGTTCCCACCTGAGGGTCACTGAGGCCTCCCAAGGAGCAAACTGCCTCTCTGTACCCTGGAGATCTGCCCTTCCTTGATGCATTTGCTGCCTAAGTGTTTATGTTCTGCCCAACACGTTTCAGAGCCAGTGCTGTTCTGGGTACAATGACTTTTTTATTCCCCCTAGTTCATAGTATTCGATATTCAGCCAAGGCAGACTTCACAAACATTGAAGTCATACCGTCTTACCCAGATTTAAACCTTTTCTTTTTAAAAGGCAAATGGGATTCAAGGGCTTTCTGAGAGGAGCTAGACTGGCCCGGATGAGGTAATTTGATAAAGATTAGTGTGTACCCTGCCAGTTTGCTCAATATAGTAAAAAACAAAATCCCTGCCTTGTACACCAGGAGCCCAGGAGAATTATAAAGTGAGTGGGAAAGAAAAAAGGAAAAAACACTTGAGTAAGGCACTTGGGAGACAAAGGAATAATGGCTTCTCTCTTAACTTCTAAATCAGCAGTATTAAAGATGCCCTCCACAAGACCCAAATATACATAAATTTTTTTAATATGGTAATTCACATGCACTTGGACATTTTTGCCTCAGAAATAGCCAGTAGAGCTGCCTCTTGGATCCCACGCACTCCACTGTGGACAGTACTTCTGTCACAGCTGAAAGGCATAAGCAGTCCTGAAATAGTGCTTCATGTTAAAGCTTTTATTCTCTTTAATACAACACATTCTCTTATTTGCTTAAACACAATCAACTACTACCCAGGCTATTTAAGGCATTCTAAGCACTGCTGCTGACTGACTGCAGGCTGTCTACCTTTTGTTTCACAGCTAGTGGCTCTCTAAAGCACAGACAATACCAAGCTGCCCCCGAGATAATCACACTCACCATTTATTAGGTACCTACTTTGCACGAGGCCCTTTGCAGACAGTATCGTTCATCCTTACACAAACCTGTCGGCACACTATTATGATTCCACCCATCTTACAGATGAAGAAACTAGAACTCAGAGATGAAGTCATTTCTCCAAAGCCACAAAGTAAGTAGCAAAACCAAGAGCTGAATCCAGGTTGATCTAGTCCCAGGGCTTGTAGCCCCATGCTTGCCCAAATGACATAGTGATTAACCTATTTCTGGGCAATTAATTGCACTCCCAGATCTAAATGCTACAAATGAAAAACAAAAATGTGACAGAGCCCACATACATACTTTAAGTTTTTTTATCTTGAGGGAGAAAGAGTGGAAGAGTGAGCGAGAAAGCAGGGGAAGGGCAGAGAGAGAGAGGGAGTGAGAATCTCAGGCAGGCTCCACACCAGCATGGAGCCCAATGTGGGGCAGGAACTCAGGAACTAAGAAATCATGACCTGAGCCAAAATCGAGAGTCGAACACTGAACTGAGTTAGCCACCCAGGCTCCCCTCCCCACAAACATACTTAAGTGCTTGGTCCTCATCACTTATCTCCAGCCCTTCTGAGATCTCGCTCTTCTGAACTCCACTATTGTCAACCACAAAGCCTTCTCTCAGCTCTCTCCCTTCACACCCATGCAATTATCCCTCTGTTCAGCATATGTTCTGAACTATTCAGGGGGGTGGTAGGGAGAATATGGAGAAAGGCCACTTCCCTTCACTACAGCTGAATATGACAAGGAAGAATGCTCGCCAGAAAGCAATAATATAGAATCTCAGAAGGCTATTAACATCCCCAGAGGACAAATTTGCCACCCTAAGCACAACTATCACGAAGCCAGTTTTATGATTTGGCAGGCACTTTAGTATTCCACCAGAATGGAGCAAACATACAGTATTTTTGCTTACTTACTTTGAGACGTGTTTTGTCCCATCTATTTAACAAAATCACATGGCTTTGTTCACATGTATAAGTTGCAGATGCGAGAAAATATGTATGTGTTTAATTCTTGGTCAGCCTACAGATTTTCCTTTAGCTGCCATGTTAGTGGAAGGTTTATCTTGGGTAAACTGTCTTTTAAAAAAAATCACTCTACATTATAAAAGCCCTCTGAGTGTGTAGATACTTTGCTAACACCAGCACTGAGGGAAGCTGGCCTCAAGGCTGGAGGGCAAGCTGGATCACATTTGCTTAACTGCATGTCTGGGTTAACCAAAAGCCAGCTAATCAGAACCACACGGTATTTAAGTGAACTCTTTTGCATCTATAAAATAGATTCCTGAAGACCAAATAAAGCTTGCTTAACCAAGTGTGCTACTCCCATTAACTCATTACCCTTGATGTTTGCTCATAAAAGCTGGTTTGGGTCACACTGGTGGTCATTTAGGGGAAGAGCCATACCCTAACGAAACTCATCATGACCAAACAGCAGACATGAAAGACGTAGTCCTTCATCAAGATAGGGCCAAAGAGGAATGCTAGAGTCTTAATGCTTTCCATAGCATCTTCATCTAACCTCAGGAGCTGCACCAGCAAGCTAATGCTGCAGTCTGCTGGGTGAGAAGTTGAGACAGAGGAAGATAGAGCCCAAGTGGCTGTTTTCTATTTGGGATTAGGGTCATATTAGGGACAAGAGAATATAAGCAGAACAGAATATACAGTTATCTTTATTCTTCGCATCCTCTTCTTTTGCCCACAATACATCTCTTTTGCAGCTTTCTTGATGATAGATATCACTTCCCTCCTTCCTTCTTTCCTTCCTCTCTACCTTCCTTCCTTTGCTTCTTCTTTCCTTCCTTCTTTCCTTCCCTCCTTCCCTCCATAACCACTATGGGCCCAGGCAGTTTTCTAAGTGTTGATATGGTAAGGGAAGAAGGAAAGGAGGGTGGGGGAGCCCTGGAATTAAGCTCTGGGAAACAAAATAAGCATCCCACAGATGACTCATGTAGGGAGTTTTGACTTCAGCGTGCAGGTCTAGAGACATGTGGATTTGAATCCCACCCAGAAGCCATAGATCAAGGAAAGTCTGTCTCTTTCTTCCATCCCTCCTACTTCATTCCTAACCTAATTGAGACCATACCCTCCCTCAGCGACACTAAAGAATTAGAACTCAAATGGTTGTGGCTCATCCATGATGTACTCATTAGCTGCCTCGTGTTTCCCTTATTTTTCATGTAACCCCAATGTAGAGCAGTAAGCACAGAGTTGGAGATAGTCTGCTACGAAACGGAAAGGCTCCATCGGGAGGGCATGGGGAAGCCTGCAAAACAGCAGCAGTTTGGAGCCTGCCACATATGGAAGGAAATATGACACCCCCAGGAATATGTGCTCCCCAGGAAGCAAATGCTGATTACTACTCAAAGACGGGGCCCAACAACTAGGCTTTTGTTCCTGCTGATTTATTCATTGTTTTGATGTGACTTACATCATTTTTAAGAGGGAAAAAAAAAAACCCTGAATGGTTGGAGATGAACTGGACTTCGAGTCGCAAAAATACTTTCTGATGTATTTGTTTATTCAATGTGATTCTAAAAGAGCTTCTTTTTTTCCCCTGAAAAGGAGGCTCAGTACCTCCACCTACCTCCATTAAGACTGAGACATTAAGCGATCTTAATCTGCCCACCAGTGCATGGTCGCTTAGACCTCACAGGTCATGTGACCCATCTCTGGTAGCAACAATGGATATAGTAGCTGATGCACCTATCAATACATCCAGCAAAGAATAAAAGCAATATTGCTGCTTTCTCTCCATTCCCACTGAAGCCTCATCACCTCACACCAGAAACACTAAACCAGGTGTTCTCTCTTACCTTAGATGATCTTCCATTAGATGATCTCCCTGCTCAAAAACTGTCTTGCTGAAGAAAATCTAAGGTCTGTTATCTGACTACTTCAGGCCCTCCCTAATTTGACCCCACAATGTGCCTTCCAATCCTGATTTGCCAGTAATTTCCAATATTAATTCACTGCTTGAGCCTTCTCAACCTCTGCCCTAATGTATAGTATATACACTATGCTCACTTCTACTGCTGTCATTCTCCTTCCACCTTCATCAAATCCCCAATGTGTGTTAACCCTACTCAGCATTGGTGTCCCACAACTCAACAACTTGTCTTACACTAAAGACTCCTTCCTCTGAATTCCTACAGAATTTATGGTCTGTTCTAGGAACGTTATGATGGAACTATCATAGCAGAGATGGAACATTATCCCTAGTTTCTAAACTTCTTTCTTTTAAGTAATAGAACCCTCTTTTTATCTACATACATGACTCCAATCTAGAAACTATATTTAACTCCTATGAACATATAACTTAAATTATGCCAATGGAATGTGAGCTGAAGTCAATTATACAACTTTTCATAACCTGTTTTTTTTAAAAGACATTCTCTAAAATTTTTTAAGATTTCAATCCTTTCTAAGTAATTGATAGAATAGAAAAATCAATAAGGATACAGAACCTTTAAAAAGCAATGTAAACCAATTTGACCTAATCAATATTTATAAAGCATAAGACTCAGTAACAGCCAACTATACATTCAATTTAAGTACTTATCAAACATTAACCAAAATATACCACTTAGATCTTGGCTCTAAAACAAATTTCAAGAGCCTGGGGCGCCTGGGTGGCTCAGTCGGTTAAAACAAATTTCAAGAAATTAAAAGAACTGATATTAAACAGAGTATATTCTCAGACCACCAGAAAATTAAATGATATATCAACAAAAACAAGATGTCTGGAAAATTTTCCAGATATTTGTAAATTAAGTGACATACTTCTAAATAACCCTAGGCCAAAGAATAAATCAAAAAATAAGGTTAGGAAGTATATTGAACTGAATAAAAATAAAACACCACAGATCAAAGTTGGGGACAGGCAGCTACAGTGGTACTTAGAGAAAAATTTATAGCTTTAAATGCATATATTAGAGTAAAAGTAAAGGCTAAAATATATGACCNCTGGGTGTTATATGGAAACCAATTTGATAATAAACTATTTAAAAAAATAAATAGTAAAACAAAAATAAAATAAAATATATGTCCTAAGGTATCACCCTAAGGAGATCAAAACGGAAGAGCAAATTAAATCCATATTAAATAAAAAGAAAAATAATAAAGAATAAAAATAATAGTATCATACAATAAGCAGAGAAATCCATGTACTGAGAGTAAGGGTCTGTAATAGACTATAATAATATACTGTGTGAGGTTCTGAAAAACAGATAAAAATATATACTGAGAGTGAGGGTCTTCTCCAATTTATACCACCTTAGTCCCAGCCTGAAAGCACTTACATGAAACTCTACAACAAGCAAAACTAACCTATAGTAACAGAGGATCAGTGGCTGTCTTAGACCAAGAGTAGATGGTATTTACTGCAAAGGGTTCAAGGGAAATTTGGGGGTTATGAACATGTTCAGTACTTTGATTGGATTGACGGTTAAATAGGTACAAACATTTGTCAAAATCCAGTTAACTGTACAATTAAAATACATGCATTTTATTTTCTATAAAATATACCTCAGTGATGCTGATTACTTTTTTAGTTTACTTATTTGAGAGAGACAGAGACAGCATGAGTAGGGGAGGGGCAGAGAGAGAAGGAGAGAGAGATAATTCCAATCAGGCTTCTCTCCAAGCAGAGCCAGGCATGGGACTCAAACACCTGAAACTGTGAGATCACGACCTGAGCTGAAACCAAGAGTCAGATACTCAACCAACTGAGCCATGCAGCACCCCGGATACTGAGATTTTTTTTAAGGCATTGCTCAGCCATCACTTTCTCTCTTCTGCCTTGCTATAAGCTGGAGTGTGTAGGGAATAGCCAGCCTCACCCATGGTAGAACAAGAGGAGAAACCTAGACTCCAAGAGCCAAACTGCCCAGGAGGAATGTACAATTGATCCTGAAGAGAAATACATTTTTATCTTGTTTGAGTCACTGCACTTTTGAGGCAGTAGATAAAATAGCTTAGCCTGATCCCCAACTAACACAATTACACAAAACGGAGTATTTTTGTCAATGACTTTCCTGTGTATGAGCTTTATCCATTCCAAGCAGACTATATATTCTTCATAAGGTCAAGCCTAGGAAAAAAATAATTCTTATTCCCCAAACCACTGAAGACATAAAGGCTTATCCATTATAAACACACCCCATGCTTTGTTCTTTANTTGTCAATTTTGTTTACTTTTTCAAAAAACCAACTCTTGGTTTCATGGATCTGTTCCATTGTTTCTTTGGTCTCTATGTTGTTTATTTCTGCTCTAATTTTTACTATTCCTCTTCTTCTACTGGGTTGAGGGTGTTCTTGTAACTCTGCCTCTATTTCCTTTAGGTGATCTGTTAGATGTTGGTCTTGGGCTTTTTCTAATCTCTTGAAATAGGCCTGGAGAGCAATGTACTTTCCTCTTAGGACTGCCTTTGCCGCAANAAAAGTTAAGAGAAAACACGGAGGAGGGAGGGCGAATAATAGGGAGTATAAAATACATAAACGGGTCAAAAAGGAGAAAAGAAAAGAAAAAAGAAGAAAACCGATGGACAAAGAACAGTTTAAAGCATATACCTGGATTTCCCAGCTGCAGTTAAATAGTCGTGTGTATGCAGTGCTGGTTGAAGAGCATAGAGAAAGAGAGAGAAGGCAGGGAGGGATGAGGCAAAATTGGAAATAGAATGAACAGGCAGAAGGGATAAGAAGCTTTTTTCAAAGAGGTAAAGGGTAGAATATGGTTGGATAGGTGAGAGAAGGATGCTGGAATTATCCAGAGAAACTATATAGTCTAATTACTCCTGAGAGAAAGAGCTGAAAATGTCGGTAGGTGTAGAATTTACATCTACAGAATGGACTCGTTGTGATTGTTTAAGCAAGCTGGGGACCAGAGTTAATCAGGTCAGTGTTCTGGGGAAAAAAGAGAGAAAAGAGAAAGAAAAAGAAATAAAATAAAGGGAGGAGGGCAGCTCTCAGGCAGGGTTGGGCATGGCGTGATCCAATGCCTCAGGCGGGAGCTCTGCCTTGGTGGTTGTGAGGAAGAGAGTGACGGTGCTCCAGTCCCTTCTTGAAGCAAGCGCTGCTCCTCGCTCTTTTGGGCGTGTAAACTCCCCATACTGGGGGCGCAGCCGAAGTTGGTTGCACTCTTCAACCCAGGCCAGTTCCAATCTCCAAATCCCAGTCCGCGCGCCCCGCTGAAATTGCCTTAGACACAGCTTCCCAGGCAACCCCCTCGGGCAATTCCAGGCCCCCTGCCGAGCTCTGGGGGCGGAGTCAGAATCGCTGCTTCCTTCTCTGGGTCGGGCTGGTGCGCATGGGCGGGGGCTTGCCTGCCGAGTCGCCAAGCCCGCTGTAGTGAGGAAAACCAGGTCCCTCTATGGCTCGTCACCCGAAACATGAACTCACAGGCAAATTTCCCAGTTTTTAGCTCTTTGCCTTCCCCCCGGAGCCCCAGTCAGCCAGGAGCACGGACACCCGGTGTCCGCGCGCGGCTCTTCCAGGGGCCCAAGCCCGCCGGGAGGACAATGGCGGCAGGCGCGCCGCTGCTCTGAAGTGCAGCCGCCAGGAGCCCGCACAAAGAAGCAGTCTGTGCGCTCAGCGCCTCCGGGACCAGTTGGCGCGAGGGGACCTGGCGTGCAGGTATTTGGCGCGCAGGGTGTTTCTATGCCCCGAGCAGAGGTTTTTCCCCCAAGGGGAGGTTTTTCTGTTTCGGACTCTCTCTTTTTCCCCTCACTCCCCGCAGAGGTGGATCGCCTCCCACCCTGGAGTCTCCGATCCCAGCCCGATTTTATCTTCCCCGGTTTGCACTCACGTTAGAAGGCTCTCTCAGTGGATTCTGCGTCCTTTGTCTCCCAATCTCTCAGGTTTTGTAAGGTTTCCAAAGGCTTCAGATCTTTTCTGTGTGCTGTAGGGGCGTGAGTGCAAGTACGGAGCTCCTTACTTCTCCGCCATCTTGCCCCCTCTCCTCACCCCATGCTTTGTTCTATCACCCACAGTACCTCATCTAACTGAACCCTATGAAGGTGGCCAATAAATTTTGGTTGACTGATGAGTGCATTCTCTGTCCCAGGAATATTCAACAATTAAGCAAACATATAGTAGCCATTTCACAATCTCCTGTGAAAAGGAGAAATTTTTAAAAGAACTAAAACTACATATAGATAGTCTAGAATACAATAAGATATGATAAATGTACCAGGAGCATACAACCTTTTAGATCTTAAGATGCCCTGTTGTCTTTAGTCTCATTTCTTTGCTTTATCTCTGAGAACTTAGAAAGAAAAACAGAAAAATAAAAATCCATACTGTCCTAAATCATAGGTACTGAGAAAGATGCTCTAACTGTGCCCACAGGGTCACTACCTCACAATGCAGTCCATGTATTTATGAGAGGAAAACACAAGACACTGAACACAATTCCTAAGTAAACACTAGCAAGGTCTCACTCATGGCATCATGTTCAGGAAAGGGGAAGAAAATACACCCTCATACACACACGAACACACACACCCATCTTTACCTTCTTCATAGATTTTCTTCTCAGGGATCCTAGAGTCACAGAGCTGATGAGATATCAAACTGCTGGGATCATAAACTGATAGGTCCTCTGGAGCCTGGTAATGAGCCCTTCTGCTCCTGTGTCACACTTTCATGCCTCCGCCAACCCCTTCATGTGTCACCCCTCACCTCCAGCTCCCAGGGAGGAGAAATCATGCATCTAATCCATATGAGACCAAGGCACAGGGAGTGACTGTGTCTTGAAGGTAGGGGCCTTTGCAATGTTTTCCTGCCTCGGCACATGTTATGCAGACTACAGCCAGGCTCCAGGGTTCTTTCCCTCACAGTTAGAACTAGTTGGCTCACTTGCTCACTCTCACTCTCTTTCCACCTCACTTTCCATCCTTCCCGTCTTCCCTTCTACCTTCTCTATTTATAATTGTAGGGCCTTTATATTCTAGAGCAATCAAGCAAGAAGCCTCCCTTAGGCCTAGAGCCTAACCTATTTTCCAGTACAACTTTTATAAAATGAGATTATTGGATACTTATCAAACATTAATAAAGTGATAATTTAGCCAGTGTTCTCCAGAAAAATGGAATGGGTAGATCTATAAAGAGCTATATATAAGAGGAGATCTATCATAGGAATTTGTTCACAAAGTTATGGAGGTCAAGAAGTTCCACAATCTGCCATCGGCAATCTAGAGAATGAGGAAAGCTGATAATATGATTTGGTCCAAGTCTCAAGGCCTGAGAAGCAAAGTGGGGCAACAGTGTAACTCTCAGTTGGAGTCTGAAAGTCTGAGAACCAGAAGAGCCTATGTCCAAGGGCAGGAGAAGATGGATATCTTAGCTCAAGCAGAAAACAAACTTGCCTTTCCTCCACCTTATGTTCTGTTCAGACCCTCAGTGGACCCCACCCTCATTTGTGAGGGTGATTTCTTACTCAGCCTACAGATTCAAATGCTGATCTCTTCCTGAGACACCCTCACAAATACATGAAGAAACAATATTTACCAGTTCCCTTAACCCAGTTAACACATAAAATTAACATGATATTTAGTTTCTCATTTGACTATTGTCCCCTACTGTGTCCCTCAGTAGGGATCTCCCAAAGAAGGAAAGGTGATTGTTAGGATTCCCAAATATTGCCCTGAGCCCCTAAGTGGCAATATGTATTTTCTCTCCCTGTCATCCTTCACTGATCAGACTGTACTATGGTGATGCCTTATGTGCATAATCCCCTATAATTCTCAGTTTTCATATCTCCTATCTCATCTGACTCTCCTACAACCTTGGGAGGTTGGTACAACAAAGATTATGAACTTAGTTTATAATAAAAATATAAGGCTAAGAAGAATTAATTGGCTTATACAATGAGTTTATAAAAAGGTCAGGACCATAAGCTGTGATCTATAACTTAAAGGTCAGGATATTTCCCTTCATCTACCACCATAGTCTCTCAGTGTTCGCTTGTTCTAAAAGGGAGAAATTGAACTATATCCAGGAAACATGTATAATGGGAGAACTTTGTGAATATCTGGAAATAAGAGGAGTGTGAAAGTATGTGTCTGTGTGTATGCCTATGTTGGCAAAGTACCAGAACATAAAAAGGATAAACATCATTATTTGACCTAGCACAATTTTAGTGAGTCTTATTATTTTTGAAAATTATTTTAAGACTAAACTTGTTCATTCCCCTGTCTCTTGGAAATTTACACAGTAATGAGAGTTCTCATAACCTCTTTCTGTTGACTCTTCTTGATTTAACACAGGGAATCCTACCAGATTTCACCACCAATAGGAAGTAATCATGAATGCTACTATATATAGTCATATGAGGTCACATCCTTCTTTTCTTCTATAAACTAGGCAGCATACTTCCAAAGCAAAATGTTTCATTACTAGTAGTATAAAAATTCTTGTGTTGATTTTTTTCTTCTCTCATACTCTTTATCCACCAAATATTGCTTTTATACTAGAACTGTATAATTAAACTAGAGCATCGCAGAACCAATAACATATGTGAGAAGATAAAATGGAGGTGATCAGACATCTTTATCAGTAAAGACAAGTTAGCCCTGGGATGGTAGGTATATACCTAACATTTCAGCACAAAAGCAAATCCTTATTGTGATGAAATAAAAATGATTCTGGCTCAGAATAATACACGAACTGTAGTTATTAATAGTAACAGTCTGCACACAACAGTGCAGTCAGACTGTATGTTTGGAGCAGAAGGACAATGACAACCACATTAAACACACATGGCAGGTAATGGAGCTCCAACCAGCTGGAGTGAAACCAAATTAACCAGTTTATTCCCAAAGAGACACTTTGTTTGCCAGACTCCTGGCATGATAAGTACTGCTAAGGATCTCTAAAGAAGCAGACCAGTATCAGTGTTGACAGGCTGGTTAGGTCTGACGTGGCTGTCAGACACTGCTCTAATGCATAGGGTGTTTTCTATTTGTTGATAGTTGTCATTTGCCTACAGGATCTAGACAAATTTACAGATACTGCAGTCTTTTTTTTTTAATATATATATATTTTTTTATTTCTAGGAGAGAGAGAGAGAGAGACAGCGTGAGCAGGGGAGGTTCAGAGAGAGAGGGAGATACAGACTCTGAAACAGGCTCCAGGCTCTGAGCCGGCAGTCAGCACAGAGCCTGACGCGGGGCTGGAACCCACGAACCGCGAGATCATGACCTAAGCGAAAGTCGGACGCTCAACCGACTAAGCCACCCAGGTGCCCCTACAGATACTGCAGTCTTAAGTGATGTTTTTATCAAATCTCCAGGTATAGAGTTAGAGTTTTAAAGTGAATTTTATGCTATTTTCATGAATTAGCTATATCACTGCATCTTTTCATCAGTTGTGAAACTTAGTTGCTCACAGGAGGAAAAGGAGATTCTGAGTCCTGAGACCTTTGCCAAATAGCTAAGGTAAACTCATTCTTCCATCCGTTAAGTGGTAATAACAATACTACTTTTACTCAGCTTGATTTTGTTCTGAGACTTAACCAATCTGATTTTTCCCCCCATCTAGTTAATCCTTAGGAGCACCCACTGTAAGCTCTGTCACTATGGGAATGGAGAGGAGGAGGAATGGGACATAGAAATGAACCCAAAAAATCCCTGCCCTACAGTACTGAAATTCAGGTAAGAAGTGAGGGTGGGGGGAAGATCCAACAATAAACAAATGAACAAGCAAAATGTAGAATACATCAAAATGTAAAAAATGCTATGGAAAAATTTTTGTCTGTAAAAACTATTATGTGAAGGGCCTGGGTAATGGTGAGTTTCTGTTTTAAATGGAAGGATCAGGAAGTCCTTACTGTTAAGATGTTCCAAAAGTTGAAATTTTTTCATCATTTGTATTTTCCTAAACAATGGAAAACATTCAGGTAAGTGAAAAGAGTACATTTCAGGAGGAATGAGGCAGTCCACTCTTCATTCTGACCACCCTGTTCTATTCTCTTCTGAAATGAAACCATAATGAATTATCTGAATGTTTATGAGTCAATACTATTCAGGATTAATGAAAATTTCATCCTCAGATCTTAGTTTTCTATTAGGGTAGTAATGAGAAACACCATCATTGAAGAGAAATCACAGAACTGAAATTTGGTCTTGTGAGGATCCAGTTTCCACTCTACCCATAAATCCTTTTGTAACTTTATACAAATCATTCTTGTCTGTTTATTTGTTTTCATGGACCTTAAAACATTTGGAAAGCACAGCAAATGAAATGAAAACCACAAATTAAACTAGAAAGAGAAGAAAACACTTTTAGCACTACAATTGATGAAAAAAACTCTACAAAGAGATTTGGAAAGTGAGAGTGAAGTGATTTGTCAAGTGAGGGATAAGAGACAAATCAAAACATCTAGAAGAGAGTATGCACTATGCAAGGGCATGAGGGGTGGATGAAGATTAAAAGAAAAAGGTCACTGCCTTGACTAGAACCAAAGCAGTGAAAAGGTTAATAATAGACAGTAAAGAAAGAATGTAAATCAGCACTGGCTCACTAAAGGATCAGCTATTGGACGGAAGAACTTCATGTCTGATCTAAAACTTCAAAGAAAAAGGAGGCTCTGTTACTCTAATTATATAGCAAAGATAATGTGGTTCAGGCAATAGTCAAGAAAGAGAATTTGAGAAGGAAATCCAGAGAGTGAAGAGCAAAGTTCTTCAATCAAAGATAACATCAATAGGACTGAAGAGGTAAGATTAAGGTATACTCTACAGACAGTCTATTATGCTTTCGGTGTTTTCCAACTTTTCCACAATTGCTATGTTTTTAATCACAAAGAGAATGTGAATATAGTCTGAACAAAAGATGATAATGCCAGAAGCAAACATATAGCTGTAAGTAAGTATGCAGATTAAGGCAATGCCCCAAGGTTGGGAGTCTGATTACCATCTATTTCTATTAGAAATATTTTGGGTAAAGTAGGACTGTGGCTTGACAACCCATTCAGACAGAATCCGCTCAGAGGTTGCTTCAGGTATTATAAAAGTTTCTGCATAATAAAAGACTTGCACAACAAAAGAGTCATGGAAGAAGAAAGTCAGAATAAGTAGTAAAACTAGGGCCCAAAGGATACGCTAACCATCTGGACAAGAAAACTTTTATCATTATCCTAGGTGGAAGAAATTAGTAGCTCATACAAGAATACATTTTAAATCTGTGTGCTTTTTAAAAATTTGAGCCAGATAACTCTTCCAACTCAACTTCATCAAAGCACCGATATAAACAAATAAAAGAGGGTCTAGGGGCACCTGGGTGGCTCAGTCAGTTAAGCATCTGACTTTGGTTCAGGTCATGGTCTCATGGTTCATGGGTTCCAGCTCCGCATTGGTCTCTGTGCTGACAGCTCATTAAAAAAAATTTTTTTTAAAAAAAGAGGGACTAGATCAGCTGCAGACCCAGAAGTCTACTTTCTCAAGGTCTCCTCTAGCCCATAAAGTGGCTCCTGTGGGGTGCCTCTGTAGAGTCCCTAGGCTCAGTGAAACATAACTTGAAAACTATTGGCTGTAAATTATACCCACATGTTAGGAGTCTAATCGCTATGTGGAGGAGTACCTATAAATATACATGTATTTACATAAATATGCATTTAAATATATTCATATTTTTAATGTAAAAAATGAATTTCTGTTAACTTTTCAACATAGCTGGCCTCTCTTTGATTTTCAGAGCTTATTTAGGGCTTTCTGAACCTGACTGAAGGCATCCAACTTTAGGTTCACTGTCTTGATGGGTGTACCAGGCTATGGGATCATACTGAACAAGCTGCCTACTAGTCTGGCTCCATGAAAGTCAATTAAATGACACCATCCTCAATGTAAAGGTGCTGATGGGAGAGCATATTCAAGGATGGGCTATGAAATCCAGTGACCCAGTTATCTGAAAGTCTGAGAATAGCTTTTGTAAGATAAAAGAAGCAGAAGTAGAGTAAAAGGCTAAAGTTGAATCAAAAACTAGAACAGTCTTTTACCTAAGTACACTGTACAGTAATCATTTATTATTCTCTGGGTTGTTGGGTTGGTTCTTTTCTTAATTTATCTGATTTGTTTTGCTTTTTTTTTTGCTTGGATGTTTGCCATTTAAACATCTCGATTAAACAATCCACAATGACATCTACATATGTGATTTCCTCTGAGGTGCTGAAGTACACAGCCCACTGGTGTATAATAGACAGGGGTCTATTGAGATTACTATGAAAGGGGATAGTAGAGAGTGATAAATGATCTACATCAGACTCTAAAGTAAATAAGCCCCAAGTTTCAACTCTAACTCAATAGTAATGCATAATGGATATGAAATCATTGCTATTTATCATTTTATTTGACATTTTTTACAGGTTAAGGAAAATCAGAAGAGCAGGCTTAGATTAGTGCTTTCCATGCAGACAAGATCAGGAGAAAAATGACCTGCTTCATGGTATTTTATTAGTCAATTCTTAGAACAAATGGAAAAAATTCACTCCATATATTCACTCATTTAGACTTATAAATAAGAACTGAGAAACCAGACAATTCTTCACAAGGATCTAGTAAACCTAGGGGAAGTGCCTCTGCTGTTCTCTAACCCTCACTTCCTCCTCAACAGCAAACAGGGCTGTTTTCTTTTACCACCAAGTTTCTGAGGCCCAGAAACAAAGACACACAAGCCAGAGTTCTCTGGATTTTTAGGGAACTAAAACATGAGCAGGGTGAGGGCTGGGGAAAAGAAGCTGCTCTTTCACTTTCTAATGAAAGTCCCTTTCCACTCAAAAGTAGCAGATTACATTTTTTAAAAAACATACTGTTTTCAGGTACTATGAAATAGAAGATCATTTTCAAATTTTCTAGGAATCAGCTTCAAAAGCTGCTTAAGCCCTTTGTAGTTCAAATGTTTTTCAGGCAATAGCTGGCTCCCACCCAAGCCCTGAAATGAGAAAAACCCATTTTTAATGAAGGCCGCCATGATGATATCCTCTAGAGAACTAAAACGAGGCAGTAAAAAGTTGTCTGTGGGATTTTACTGAACAGAGGTGGGTTTGGCTGGGATGACACATTACAAAGACTTTTAGGATTCCAGTTACATAAAGCAGCACTGGGAGGAGTTGCTGCCTTGAGTTCTGAATGAGCGCTAATAATACACCTAGCTGGGGGTTTCCACAGCAGCAGTGTGGAAATAAGAAAATAGAACTGCACATTTAAACTAAACAGATTGTTACCACAACTGTTACATTCCACTTCTCCTGGGACCTTTGAATAAATCTCAGGAAGAGACAAAGGAAAAGTACCACTTCCTTATTTTTTTTACAAGATGTATTTGATGTCTTCCTTTAAATAAAGCCTCCAAGTGAAAGTAGGAAAGATTTTAAGTCTCAGTAAGTTTTCCTTCTAATGTCTCTTATCTTGCCTTGAAACTTGGCAGTTCAGTTTAGATGTAATAGTCTAATTTTCCAAGGATTTCTCCCGAGCTTTTGTTCAAAGTAGCAGCACAAAATCATCCAGAAAGAAGGAGGCTGGGGGCAGACACAGGGGAAATTAAAAAAAAAAAAAAACTTATCATCTCATCTCATGAAGACTGCACCAAGAATCCTCCCCTAACCAGCCTTCCTCCATAGTGATCAGATTCCAGAAGCCCTGTATTTAGTACAATTAAAGGGAATGGGAGAAGGAAAGCTTCATCAAAGCTGTCTTGAGACAAAGGAGGGTTCCTACAGAGTTTGATACAATGCCCCCCACCTTCTCTTTGACCATATTTAGTCACACTGCTCTGAACCACCTTTTTCAAGTAGGCCCTATCCCTAAGCCTGTCAAGAGCCCTATTTTAGCAAGAATTCTGCTAAGTCCATTTAGAGAGAATCTCTACTCTCCATATCTGATCAAATTCCTCATCCTCCATCCTTGGTATCTATTCAGCAAGAGTCATGTTAAGTCAGTTTAGCCAGTACCCCTACCTTATCCTTGGTGTTTCCTCTTATACTTTCACCAAGCCCATCCATGCTCTTGGCTATAAATTCCCATTTGCCCAATTTGGAATTGAGCTCATATAGAGAGACCTATTCTGAGATCTCTTATGGTTTATTGCAATAGTCCTGAATAAAATCTGTTTTGACTATCTATCCAGTTCAGGTTTTAATTTGACAAGCCTATCCCTTCCATAAAGCTTATACACAGGAAACCTGATTGTCTTATTCATGGAAAAGACCATTTGTTTATTCACAAATGGAAACAATTTTGCTTTGAATAGATGGCTTTACAGAGATCTGACACAGATTGCTTTTAGATATTGAGAACTCCCAGAATCTAATTCTGAGTTCCACAGAATCAGTTAATTGTTTCACCTCAGTTTTCAGAAGCAGTCATATGATTGCTGATTCTTTTTGACAGAGGTGCTATGGAAGTAAGAGGCCCCTAAAGTCAGGAGACTCTCAGACTCTCTGAAAAAACTTGCTGCTCCTCAAGCCCTGCTATTTTTCCTCCCTAAGAAATCTAGTCCTAGCACCCTTGTGGCTAAACCTTTCCCCATAATTAGAACTTATAGTGGGAATGCCAACAGTCTATAGATTCACTATATACTAAAATCTTCCAAGGTCCTCATTTTAGAGATGTGGGAACTGACACCCCCCAAACATTTATACACTGCTCCTGGACACTCAGTAATATCTCTCAGAGAGGTGTTGTAGGACATGTGCAAACCAGAAAAATTCCCAATAGACAAAAACAAAAGGAAAGAATTTAATTCCAAAATGTATTTGAGTAAAAGGCCATTCTAATGAAAGAAACTAGGTCAATAAATCATTCTGTACCATATAAGCTAAAAGAAAACCAAGTTATCTGATTAAAATATACATTCCATTGGTTTAATACTACAGTTAAAACTTCATTTTCTTTATTAAAAAGAACAGTTGTCAAACTCTAAAGAAGAGAATGCCATGACTAATAGGGAATCAGAAAAGACAGGGTGAAGAAATAGTTAAGAAAAGAGGGTGTCAGGGTCACCTGGGTGGCTGAGTCGGTTGAGCGTCTGACTTTGGCTCAGGTCATGATCTCACAGTTTGTGGGTTTGAGCCCTGCGTCGGGCTCTGTGCTGACAGCTAGCTCAGAGCCTGTAGCCTGTTTCAGATTCTGTATCTCCCTCTCTTTCTGACCCTCCCCTGCTCACACTGTCTCTCTCTCTCTTTCTCTCAGGAATAAATAAAACATTAAAAAAAATTTTTTTTAAGAAAAGAGGGTGTCAGATCCAGACAAATGACATTGTAAAGCTAAATTTACTGAGTACCCTTTACCTGGCAAGAGATGCTGTTAAGTCCTTTACATGTTCAATGTTTATCACAACTTAATCTGATAGGTACTATTCTTAGCCATATTTCACTGATAAGGAACCAGAGTTAAGAGGGGTAAATAAGCTGCTAAAATTTCACAGCCAGGATTCCTGCCTAAGCAGGCTAACTGCATTCTTCATCACTATATTATACTGAACACCAAAAGAACCTGCCTATATGATAACTAAGGCACCAACTCAGGGTGGGGAATGGAGGGGAGAGGAGGGGAAATACAGAAGACTAAGAGAAAGGTCAAAAGACTTGAAAAGGTCAAAGATTCTTATTTTCAAAAACAGGCAAAAGAAGATTATGAAAATGACATCCTCATGAGTGGGACATCAAATCCCAGGAAGTAAGTACATGTCTAAACAGATAGTTTATAACTTAGCAAAGAAAGCAGTAAGTACTGAACACTATCCCAGGCTCATTATGGACAAGTCATATCTTCTGATGGGTCACTAAAATGGCAGGCCAGGGAAATTCTGGAGACAAAGAACATCTCAGTTCAGCAACACATTGGCAAGGTCTACTTTAATATTCTTAAAATAATAATAGATAAAAGTGATTAGTTAAAAATATATTCCCAAAGAGAGTTGACTAGTAGAGGTCTGCCAAATAAAAAGGAAGACTTGAGTGGTACATAGCCCTTGATGAGTCTTTCTTTGTTTCTATCAGTGATTAGATAAAATATGCTTTCAAACACAAAGATAGTTGGAGTTTGGAGGTATCACAAATAGAAAAACAAAGAAAATCAACATTTGAAAATAACTTTAATAGACTAGAATAATGTATCCAAACTCACAAGATAAAATTTAATGAACAAATGAAAAATACTGTACCTAAGTTAAAAATCAATAGCAAAATAAAGAAGTGCTTTAACTTATTTATTTTTTATTGGAAGTTTGTACCTGTTATTCCCCTTTATCTAGCTCGCCCATCCCCCTACCCACCTCCTCTTTGGCAACCATCAGTTTGTTCTCTGAATTTAAGAGACAGGTTGTTGTTATGGAGATGAAAAGTATAGCATAGGGAATATAGTCAATAATACTGTAATAACTTTATATGGCGATAGATGGCAACTACACTTTTCATGGTGAGCACTGAGTAATATATAGAATTGTTGAATTTATTTGTTGTACACTGGAAACTAATACTGTATGTTAATTATACTTCAAAAAATAAAATTTAAAATAAAGGAAAAAAAGAATTGCCTTGAAACCAGTTCATGTGAAAAAGACTTCAAGGCTTAAGTGGATGACAACCTCAGAATAAGCCCACAGCCTGAGCCTGCTGCCAAAAGAGCTAATGCAGTCTTAGGCAGCATTAAAAGAAAATGTAGTTGTCATTCCCTTGAGCTCTGATCACATCCAGAGCTGGATTTATTGCAATCCACAACACATTTGAGATATGCATTGGAGTGTATCCAAGAGGAGAACAACCAGTATCATAAAGAGTCTAGAAACCATATCAGGAAGCATAGTAGGTAGGACATGTCTAAAACTTAACTTACTTCTCTCCCCTCACCCCATCTGTTTCTCTTCCAGTATGTACCATATTGGCTAATGACACAATCTATTCATCCCTCCTCCCAACTTAGAAACCTAGTTATCACCCTTGAATGACCTATTCTACTAATGACATTTGATCCCTCGAACTTGTCAGTTTCTATAATAAAGTCACTTGTCTCTCTATCCACTCTGACTTATTTCACTTTCAACATCCAGTGCTTGAACTATTGAAAAGCTTCCTGATTGGTCTCCTTGTTTCTGTTTTGAGTCACTTCAATCCACCTCTATGATGATAAACAGAATAATCTTATAAAAAATAAAATAAAAAGTTTTTCCTCTGTTTTAAACCCCATTGTATTCTCTACAAGATAAAGTCAAAACTCTTTAGCATGGCCTCCAAGCCCATGAAGGTTTTCTCTATAGCCAATATCACCTCTTGTCACTCTTTTCTATGTATTCTGCTCTCCAAACATACCAAACTCTTTGCACTTCCCACGGATAAACTCACCTATAAGTCAGTTCTGCCATCAGAGATAGAATTCTGATGGAGTGTGAGGTGCTGGCCAAACAGGTAAGGACTGAATCATTGCTCATAGGCGTACTCTCTATGCAGTCATGAAAATGTACCACTCAGATCTCCTACTGCAGGGAACATAAGTGACAGAGTCTTCTGGTGTTCCTCCTCGAAATCCACCACCTCATTCATGCACAGACCACAATCTCTGAGAGACGCTCTCAGTCTGAGCAGGGCAAGGGTTCTAAAGCAGACCCATCTGAAAAGGATGCAGCTCTCCTCTAATGAGAAAATTTGGCCTGAGCTCTCCGTATCAGCCTGGCTGAATCTTTCTTGAAAGTGTGCTGCAGTAAGAGGCTCTTCCTACTCAGTCATCCTTTTTGCCCTCCTCCCCTTCAAGCTGCATCTTGGTCTGAAGACTCCCCTGGCTCCTTCTGCTCCTCCTGTAAACCAATTCCTTGTTTATCTAGTCACATTTTGACATCTGCTTCTTGGCAGACAGAACATACAAACATCTTCTCTACCTGTCTCATACTGTTGTTTTCTCTTTGGTTTCTCTAATGTCTTTTCCTCAAAGTCTTACCATTACACTACCATCATGTCAACAAGTTACCTTAAAATTATTGAAAAGGCACCTCTTTTTGAAAAATTTATTCAGGAGGAAAATCTATCACCTTCTCCATGTATGAGTTTAAACTCCTTGCGGGTCTATGCTTCTCTCTATTTAAATTGTCCTAACTCTATTTGTCCCCCTATAGATTCCTACTCATCCTTCAGCACATAGTCCCAGAGTCATTTCCTCTCTGAAGAGTTCCTTGATCCACCTACAAATATTCAGTGAGTCCCTCTATTAGGACACATCCTACTATATCCCCTATCATTATTCTCTTTCTTATTCAATAGTAAGCCTTAACCTATAGCTTGGCATACAGTAGGTGGTCAAAAGTGTTAGTTGAAATAAACAAGAGTTATTTAATCTGTAAAATAAGACTTAATGAGGACATAACTATCTTGAAATATTTAAAATACTGTCAAAAACCACATCAGGTATTATCTCAGACACTCTCAATGAGCACCTGGGGAAGAGATGAACAAGTACACTGGGCAGAAACTCTCATTAAAAAAAAGAAGAATCAAATAGAATAGATTACTCCCTTCCACCAACATGACATTACTGTGGTTTGAAAGTGGTTTCTTTCCACCAAACATAGAAACACTGTAGAACTGCTCTGATCTAGTATTCAGATTTTAGAAAACAGATAACAAAGTTCTTTCTCACTGGGTTTCTGTAGCAATAATGCATGATGGTAGCGTCTTCATTCTTGAGACAATCTTAGAAACGTGATTCAAACGTACTATTTCTCTCCTGGTAGCATGAATTCTAAAGTATAAGTTTTGACTGCAGTACTCTTCTCCCTGATGCTAATCCTAGGCCCTGCATGGACAGTCCTTAAGCTTTTGAAGATGCTACACTGAGAGCTTTGAAGATGGAACAAATAAGGTGAGACTAGAGCTCTGAAACCTAAATAAGGAAATAGATTCTCCCTTAAAGTCTCCCAAGGGAGTGTGACCCAGCCAATCCTTGATTTTAGTCCAGAGATACTGATTCTGGAGTTCTGGCTTTCAGAAGGGTAAGAAAACAAGTATGTGTTGTTTTAAGCCACCAAGTTTGCAGTAAGTTGTTACAGCAACCATAGGGAATGAATACAGACTACAAGTACCATCTCTTATCTGTATCCATAACATTGATAATAATATATACTTATTGAGCTTCACTGTATGCCAGGCTCTGTGATAAGTCTCCTATGTGTAGTGGTTCTTTTAAACTTCACAGAGTATCTATGAATGAAGTACTGTTGAGATCCCCAATTTACAGATACGAAAACTATGTCACACAAGTAGTACAGTACAAAGCTGGAATTTGAACTAAAGCAGCCCATAATCCAGAGTTTGTTCAATCTGATCTCTATCCTTTAATGTCTCCTCTTCACATGTCTCACTTGGAGCTTGAAATGTTTTGGGATGAGTATCTATGATGGGCCACCCAGAACCTACATTATTACAACAATTTATTTTGGCTATTACCATTATATCATTCACTTCCAAGGTTTTTTGCAAGTATACTTGCAAGAATACTCTGCTTAACTGTTGGAAAAACTGAGTTATAAAGAGATTAAGTCTCTTCAACAAGCCTTTGGCAGAACTGCGAACAAAGCCATCACTGAAGGGTTGCCTCTGCATAAGCAACGACATCACATTTAATGTGCTTTCAACTCTTCAGGGCACCTTTACACCTTTAATCTCTTCTGAGTCTCCTAACGATTCTATAAGATGAGTGAAATAAGTATTATGACTTTCATCTTAAAGATGAAGAAACTGAAACGCAGAGGTAGAGCAAAGTCCATACTCTGCTAGTTGGTAAGGTATTAAGGAAAGAGCTCAGGCCTCCTTTCTTCAGCCAGAACTCTCTCCACTCATCCACACTTGGACATATTATAAATAGTCTGGGATATTCTATAGATGACTTTAGAAACAAGACTCACCACTGGAATGGGTCATATCTACACCTGTGATATCCAATGTGGTAGCCAGTAGCCACTGGTTACATGTGATTACTGTGCATTTGCAATGTGGCTAGTCCGGGGCGCCCAGGTGGCTTAGTTGGTTAAGCGTCCGACTTTCGCTCAGGTCATGATCTCGCAGTTCGTGGGTTCGAGCCCCGCGTCGGGCTCTGTGCTGACTGCCAGCTCGGAGCCTGGAGCCTGTTTCAGTCTGTGACTCCCTCTCTCTCTGACCCTCCCCTGCTCACGCTGTCTCTCTCTCCTAGAAATAAATAAAACATTAAAAAAAATTAAAAAAAAGAAAGAAAGAAATGTGGCTAGTCCTACATGAGATGTGTTATGAGTGTAAAGTCCACCCTGGGTTTTGAAGACTTAGTATGCAAAAAGAATATAACATATTTTATTAATATTATTTTGATAATGTGTTGAAATAGTATTTTGGATGTACCGAGTCAGGAAGAATATATTTTTAAATTAACACNGTAGCTATACAAAGTTGTTAAACAACTTTGCTGTTGTTTAACATAGTGCTGGAAGTCCTAGCATCAGCCATCAGACAACAAAAGGAAATAAAAGGCATCAGAATTGGCAAAGAGGAAGTCAAACGTTTACTCATCGCAGATGACATAATACTCTACATAGAAAACCTGATAGATTCCACCAGAAGCCTTCTAGAACCTATCCAAGAATTCANGTGTACTCTGGCTTGTTTCTTGAGGTAGCCGTTAGAAGGCTTTCTCAGTGGATTCTGCGTCCTTTCTCTCCCAATCCCTTGGGTTCTGTAACGTTTCCGATGGCTTCAGGTCTTTTCCGTGTGAGATATGGGGGCGAATGCAATGCACAGAGGTCCCTACTTCTCCGCCATCTTGCCCCTCCTCGATCAGTGGTGACCTTATTAACAGACACCTCATCAAAGTCCATATTCATGTGGCAAATAAGCATATGAAAAGATTCTCAACATCAAATGTCATCAGGAAAATGCAAACTGACACCATGAGATATTATCACACACTTATTTGAATTGCCAAATTCCAAAACAATGACAATACCAAATGCTGGCAAGACTGTGGAGCAACAAGAAATTTCGTTTATTGCTGGGGAATGCAAAATGGTACAGCCACATTTAAAGACAGGTAGTTTCTAACAAAACTAGACATACTCTTACAAATGATCTAGCAGTTGTACTCACTGGTATTTACCTAAATGAGTTGAAAACTTTTATCCACATAAAACCCACAGAAAAATGTTTATAAGAGCTTTACTCATAATTGCCAAAATTGGAAGCAGCGAAGATGTCCAACAGTAGGTGAATGGATAAAGAAACTGTGGTACATCCAGACAATGGAATATTATTCAGCACTAAAAGGAACTGAACTTTCAACCCATGCAAAGACATGGAACATCCTTAAATGCATATCACTAAGAAAAATCTATATATTATACAATTTTAACTATTGACATTCTAGAAAAGGCAAAACTATGGAGACAGTAGCAAGATCATAGGTTTGGAAGGAGAGAGGGATAAATAGGTGAAGCACAAAGGATTTTTAGGTCAATGGAACTACTCTGTATGGTACTATGACCTATCATAGTGTACATGTACACTATCGGGAATGAACCTAATGTAAACTATCGGTGATAATGCTTTATCAGTGTACATTTATCAATTGTAACAAATGTACCACTCTGATGGGAACTATTGATAGAGGACTAGGCTGTATATATGTGCATATGTGGTGGCAGGGAATATATAGGAAGTCTCTATAATTTCTACTAATTTTGCTATGAAATTAAAGCTGCTCAAAAAACTTAGGTCTATTTTTTATAATTATAATTTAAAAAAAGAAGAAGACAGGTTTTAACAGTTAACTTTATGTGTCATCTTGAGCAGGCCATGAAGTGCCCAGATATTTGGTAAACCATTATTTGGGGTATGCCTGTAGGGTGTTTGTGGATGACAGTAACATCTGAATTGGTAAAGTGGGTTGCCCTCCCTAATGTGAGAAGTCTTCATCCAGTTAGTTGAAGGCCCACATAGAAAAATGAAGCCCAACCCTACCACAAATAAGGGGGATACTTCCTACCTGACTGTTTGAGCTAGATGCTGGTCTCTTCCAGCCTTTAGTCTCAGACTGAAATGTCAGCTCTTACTGGGTCTTGCTGACTGCAGATCCCTGGGCTTGTCAGCCTCTATAACATCTGAGACAATTCCATATCATAAATAATTAATAATTCCTTATAATATGTCTTACTGGATAACCCTAAGATATTGAATTGCCATACAAAATATATGTTAAAAGAAAAAAAACTGAAGCACATTCACGTGTGTAAAACAGGAAAGAAAAAAAAAAAAAGAAACCAAACCATGGTGTCACCATATTTCATACACTTTCTTTAAATGTTACCTTGAAAGAAACCAAAAAACAAGAATAAAAACAAGATCTTTATCCATATAGTCTTGTTTGTATACAGAATACCTCTACAAAATAGAGCAAGAAACAGTAACAGTGATGACCTCAGGAGTGGGAAATTGGGAGTCTGGGCAACGAGTGTACAGAAAACACAATTTTCACATTATGCCTTTAAAGGTGTGTTTTCCATTCAAATAAATATACTTTGGAATCACTTTGCCTTGACTAAAATTTCCTGTCCAAATTCAAGAGCAGACATTTTAAGGAAAACTCGTCAGCTTATGAGTTTGAACAGGGAGTGGCTGGCCAGAGTTTTGCAGCATACAGTGATATTTTGGTGACTAACATGACGGGTTTAAGGCTTACTCCATTATGAAGGACATCAGCAATAACTAACCTTTTCCAGGCCTGGAAAAAGGACACCATCCCACACCTCCTTCCCAGAATCACACTCTAACCAGGCTCATTGCTGCCCTTCTCTAACAGGAAAGCGGATGGCAGTGGGGCCAACCCCAGAGCTAAGCTACACACAGGTTCATGGCTTCTTCACTCTCTCCTCAGGCAAATGTGACATGAGTCCCCAGGAGCGCAGCCCCAGACACACAGACCCTCTTCTCCTCCAAACATATACCAGTGACAGACAGAGAGGAAGGGGGTGTTCTCTGACAGCCTAAGAATCTCCTGAGGCTGGGGTCCAATTGGGAGCCCAAACTACTGAAGATCTGAGGGTCCAGGCAGGGCTGCCTATTTTCAACATTTGAACTGTCACTAACTACTATACCAAAAATCTTTTCCCGCTCTTAAAAAAATATTTCAAAATGAACTGGTACTCAGAAGACTCTAGCTCAGGGACATGCTTTTACAAACTATACCCTCACACTCCAGCTTACCTCCTGAGGAAATCTGTTCCTCCATCCCATAGGCAGGGAATTACAGTGTTGACATCTATGCCCTTAATTTATGAACAAGCAGCCTAAGTTGTTCAGAGTGGTTTGCCACTACACAGAGGACATTCTTCACCTGTCATCTGTTGTGATCAGTAGAGATTCAGGAACCATAATCACTGGGATGGAGGTTAGGAATACATGCTGGGCAATCACCCAGGTCTTCTAATATTTTGAGAGAAAAATCCCTGTTTTTCTTGGAGGGAGAGAGACAAAGCACTGTTTTTAAAGTTTTCATCACAGAGGACATAGTTCAGGAGTTGCTTACTAGCTATTTGCCTGGAGACATGTAACCTAATGGCTCTCAATTTGTGTCCTTGTCTGCAAAGTGAGAATAATGATTCCTTTCTCATGGGGGAGTGATAAGGACTAAATGAGGTGAGGTATAGGAAAGCACCTAGTACTCTTTCAGTCACTGAATCTAATTTCCTTTCCCCATAGTAGCATAGATCCAAGGTACAGCATTCTGCCTACAGAAAATAAGTGATGCCTCCTCAGTTCACAAGTAGCCTTACAAGCTGTTCATGGTGTCACCATATTTCATACACTTTCTTTAAATGTTACCTTGAAACTACCAGAATAGAGCAACCCTGGGCAGGGTGCATGCCATAGCTCCAAAATCCAGTTTCCAGGAAATTTTGTGGCAAAAGAGAGCCTTGATCATAATGGTCAGTGCCCAAGGAGTGACTGAGCATTTCGTGTGCCCTTACTCTCTTCACTGTCTCAACAACCCTGACGTAGGTACTATTATTTTACCCCATTTGATGAAATTGAAGCACAGATTGCTTAATTTGCCCCAGATCACAGAGCCATTATTGGTAGACCCAGGAATAACAAAAATCCATGTGCTTAATCACCAGGTTCATCTGTCCTCAAGAGACCTGAATCACTACCAGCATGAAGGTGAGAAGAGGGGAAGGCCAGTGTCTGAGGTCAGGAAGGAAAGAAAGCCCTTTGTCCCCTTCCCAATCCTGCCTTTAATGTAAGGCTATCTTATAATTCCAACTCTCCCTAATTTTCTATTCTGTTGGCTCCATTCTCCCTGAATCTTTGATCCCTAATTTAAGTTAGGGTCTCATTTTTAGATGTTTGACCTTGGTCTCCTTTCCCCAGATTTTCTCTCCACTTCTGCCTCTCAGTCCTTGCCTTTCCCAAATCACTGCTCTCTACTCGCCTTCCCAGCTCCTGACTATGATTCTGCTCTAGTTTAAGGATCTGTTCACTGCCTTCAAGTTCACCTCTACATTCGCGACCTTCATAGCTTTCTGCAGTCCCTCTGCTTGGAGTAGCCTTCCTCCTCCTCTCCACCTCTCAAAGTCTACATGCCTCTCAAGGTACAGACAAATCCCACACTTGCATGGAGACTTGCCTCCTGACCACTCCAGTGAGGAAAACCATGGTCCGCATCCTTTATGATACACCTTTGCAAATATTCAGTGTCCTGTATATTTTTCAATATCCCATATCACCTGACAGGATGCTTTGTATACCACAGAAGCCTGATAAGTGGTGGCTAATATTGATGCTCTAGTCAAACATGCCAGCTACACCAGATAGTCTGCTCTGTGTCCTTTACGTCACTGAAAAGCCCATATAAAACTCACATTCGTAACACTCATATCTACACAGGATCATTCTTGTTGCCAGTAAAAAGCAACACAACCACAGTGTGCATGCAACTAAAGAAGAAAACTATTTCTCACACAGAGACAGAAGAGAAGGAAATACCCAGTATAAAGAGGAGGAGGAGGATGGAGACAAAGGGGAGGAGAGGAAGGAGAAGGAAGAGGAAGAGGGAGAACAGTGATGCAGTAATGTTAAGGGGAAAAGTTGGAAGACTGAATTTTGGTCAGTCTTAAAACAATCCCCACCCCAAGACCTATTCAAACAGAGAAGAGGGGCTAAAAACAAATTCTGAGGATGCACTGACAAAGCATGTCAATAAGTTTATTATTACTTAAATTCTGGCTGGATGCTGTAGGAGAAGTATAAAATCACACCCGTTTTTCATCTGTTTTTATTTACTTCTGATTCCCAAATATGTATTTGTGCAGCTATGATTTTAAAAAAAGAAGGACTTTGTTTGCCTATAGTATTTTGTTTGTTTTTGCTAATCATATTTAATGAAGAGGAGTTTTCAGTTTTGATTAAAAATAAGTCAAGGCAATTGAATGTGAGGCCAACTGCTGCTTTCCAAATTCACCAGACCATTGCTAACTAACCAAAGTCAGGAAGCAATAATAATTCCTTCTCTTTATAGAAAGCCTTTTCTCCCCAGGAAACTTCAAAGCTCTCTGCTGATGCTTAGGCTTTGCGGCTGCCAGGAAAAAAATGTGGCTCCACTTACCTCAGAGGGAGTATCAGAAGCACATGGGGACTGGCTGACCCACAGCCGTGACCCCACGCCCACCAATGCCTCCACTTTATCAGAGACCACACCCAAAGCTCTGGTTTGGGGGCAAGAAAATAGAAAAGGTGGCAGTAATAGCAGGCTGCTCCCATCCCTCATCCACTCGGATAAGCATCCTAAGGACAGCAGTGACCAGATGCAATGTGGTGACTCAGTAAACCAAGTCACTTGTCAGAATGGATAGCAGTAAAACAGCCAACATTACACAGCTCTTTACTGATAGGAAAATTGATTTAGGCTAATCCTATCAATGTTCCTATAAGAACACAGTCCCTATATAAACAGGAAACACACACACACAACCATGAACTCTGGTATCTCCCAGTATGCATTTCCTCTCATACTCAACCTTGTCCCTTTAGATGAGACTATTATTTACTGATTACCTAACATGTATGAGGCATTTCAGTTTTATTGCTGTGAATCCTCACAGCCAAACTGAGGAGGAGGTATTATCATCTATATTTTACAAATTATAACATTAAGGTTCAGAAAGATTTCATTTTTTAAAAATTAGTGCTAGATATCTAAGGAAGGAATGTTTCTAATAGTTTTGCAACCATCAGTTTGGCCTGAGAGAAATAACTTCATAGCCACTCCACATGGTGTTGCCACAGCAGCCATCTCTACCTTGCAGACCTCGGTGGGCTTGATTTCAGCTCAGCTATTAACAGTGCATCTTTATCCAGCCTCCCAGGTCCTGTGAGCATCCATTTGGGTACAGTGAATGGAAACAGGCAGAGTATCATACAGACTCTGTTTCTCATTTGAGTCCCTATGTTTGTTTTCCCTCAGCTAAAAGTTGAAAAAGAATGCGGCATATTTGAAAATAGAAACCAGCCCTCAACTGATGAGCCAGCTGAATTTAGTGACTTGAGTGTGCCCAGGCAAAGCCAAGCACAGACTAGACTTGCCACCGTTTAACAGAGGTCGAGATCACAGAGATTGATTTTCTTGCCCAAAAACACAGAGCAAGTTACTGAGTCAAGAGTCAAGTTTTGAACTTGAATCTATCTGGTCCCACTGCACATGTTCTTTGCACAGCAACCCACAGCATCAGCTTTCACCATGGCGGTTCTGGGCTTCATCAACCTGGGGGTGCGGGCACTGAGCAAGACTCCGCACTTCCCAATGTGGACTCGTAATTCAGCTTTCATTTGAGGATTGTCTTCCAGGTTTACTAAAAATCAGATTCATTGACTTACAGGGGAGCAGGAGCTGTTTCTGAAATGACCTAGTCCTTCCAGCGAGATGAACATAAAACTTTTTATCTAGGGGGACCCTAGATCTCACAGATATCTCACTTCCATGGGACTAATCATCAGCACCACCATGAGCCAACCCTGAGCCTTCACCCCACTCATGGGCCAGAGTGGCTCAGGGATATCCTTCATCTATGCTGTTTTGTGTCCATAATGCTGGATATATTTTGTGAATAGAAATGATCTAGGCCTCTGTGTTTTATTTCTGCCATTACTAAACCTAATATGACCCATGAAGAGGCCTGCATGTTGTAACTATAAATTTTAGAAAAATGGTCAGCCACAGGAGAATTTGTGGGCAGTGATTGTCTTTCTGTCAACTTTGCATGGTTGTATCCTGTAAAATGAACAGTTACCCATTGTTCTGGGGAGGGAGAGCTCTTCTTTGTGTTGTGATTTCCAGAAAAATGTTGGAACACAGCTAACTTCTGAGGATGGATGCATTACGTAGTGTCAAAGAGAGTGCAAAATAATTTCCAGTGGGTGGAGAGAGGAAGAGAGGGAAATTAGGGAAGATATAGGCAGAAATACAGAGATGAGAATTCACCAAGTACATGATTTAAAAATATGTGTAAGTAGTCTACACTGGCGGGAAGACAAGGGAAAGATGACAGACTTCATGACCTTAACGAGTTTATGTATCTGTTGAGAAAACATCCATTTTTCCCTTAGGAATCAATGCAAACATAAGCTAGCCCAGACTCCTCAGTGCTGTGGAAGACCAGTAATTTTGGAGCACAGTGACTATTACACACTGATTCTTATTTGAATGTCCCAAAACAAGTGGGCACTGATGCTCCTATTTCATGAGAAGTCCTTAAAGGATGGGGAAACCTCTTCCTGATGATCTTTAGAGTGCTCTGAGGTCACAAACAATCCCTATGCGAGAGTCCTAGTCACTGTGACTGCAGAGCCAAGACATAGGCAGCAAGATCCCTCTCTTCCTTCAGCTGCACATATGACCATGATGTTCACTAGAGAAATTCAGTTTCTGAGAGGGGCAAGATGGCGGAGAAGTAAGGAGCTCCGTACTTGCACTCGCGCCCATACATCACACNCTCCTGGCTGGCTGGAACTCGAGAGGGAAGGCAAAGAACTAAAAACTGGGAAATTAGCCTGTGAGTTCTGTTTTGGGTGACGAGCCATAGAGGGACCTGGTTTTCCTCACTACAGCANGAGATCAAAAAAATGAAAGCATATTTAGTTCATCAGGTATTGCAATAAAATTCTAAGAAAAATGAATACTTTCCCCAGTATGTCTTTGATGACTCACAAAATATGAGGCACAAAGAGTCCCATGAATTTGTGATTTCCTGAATTTTTCTGAAACAGCTAATACATCGTCAATCCACAATTCAATAGGTTTTTTTAATCCACACCAAAAAAAAAAAAACATTTAAAAGAGGTACAGGGATAATATTGCCCAATTTATGTGTGTGTGGATGTAGGGGCATACGTACATGTGTATAAATATATAGAGACAGATAGACAGAAAAAGACCTCCATCTGTCTGGCCAAATCTACTGACACACCTCTACCACCACTTGCTTTTCTCTCCACAGCCTCTGACTGAGTTGATAGCTCCCGCATTCTTAAAACATGGCTCCACCCATTTGCTGGGGCTCCGCACTTTGGATACTGGCAAGTGCTTCTCAGTCTCTTTTGTTCCTCCTATTTCTGACACCTAAATCTTGAGATGCTCTAGGACCTAGTCCTCCGTCTCCATTATCCCCAAGTCTATCTCATCCAGACTCATGACTTTAAATGACATTTACCCTAAGCTACTGGTTTGTCTATGTGTTGCTTTTTTGACATCACCAGTTGGCATCTATTAGGCATTTCAAACTTGACATATCTGAAACATCAGCCCCAATAAAATGAATCCCTTCACATAATTGTTCAGTCCAGAAACCCCAGAATCATTCTGATTCCTCTAACCTCTTACACAATCCATCAGCAAATCCTGTTGATGGTATCTTCAAAATAGGCTTCAAGCACAAACCTTCTTACTACCACCATTGATCCCACTGTGGTCCCAACCCCCACCTTTTTCCACTCACACAGCTGCCGAAGTTTAATGGGTCTCCTGACTTTGGTGCCTTTCTTCTTTCAGTCTAGTCTTGATGTAGCAGCCAGTCAGAACTTCTAAAAGTGAATCAAACTATGCCATCCACTCCTGCTCCTTCACCGGGTTTACATGCCACTCAGAATCCAGTCCAGGGAAGGGTCTGCAGTGCCTTATACAACCCAGACCTGCCTACGTCTTGGGCCTCATCAACTACTCCTCTTCCTACACTCATTCTGGTCCATCCACCCAGGCCTTCTTGCTGCTTCCAGGTATGTCTCAAGCTTGTTTCTACCTCAACTTTGTACTAGCTCTTTCTCTTCCTGGGATGTTATTCCCCATGATGTTCACCAGGGCCTACCCCTTCATATAATTCAGGTCTTTCTGCTCAAATGGAGCGTCCTCAAAGAACATGTCCTTGAGTGTCCTAGTTGAATGTGTAAAGCTAACCTCAATCACCCCAAGCCCCAGTCCCTTATCTTGCTTTAACTTCTTCAGAGCCCTTTGTATAATCTGGAGTTATATTATTTTAATTATTACTGCAATAATTCTGTCTGTATACATTTATCCATGAATGGATTCATTTACCCATTTACTTGTTTATCCTTTGCCTCCCCATTAGCATGTAGTCTCCAAGGGAACTTGTCTGTCTTGCTGTTCACTGCTGTATTCCCGTGCTTGCCACAGTGCCTGAGTCACAGCAGCCCCTCAGTAAGTACGTGTTAAGTGAATAATTGAATCTGCTGGCTGTACTGTGCCATTCTGTGATGCTCTGTTGCTCTTGAATATGGCCTTTATCTTTGCTACTGCCTGCAAATTTGCCCAACGTTCATTTTGTTTATAGTTCTCATCTACTAAATGTTTATCCCTTCAATACCATCTATCCATTTCACTTATTATGGCTAAAATCAGTTCACTTTCTATTTTTTAAATGTTGCATCTCTCCCTTTTTTACCTAAACGCTCTGTTCTCTGAGCAGTCCAAATAACAGCCTATGGAGCTACAATGGTAAGAATACTTTTTATGTGCCTGGCACAGAGAGGAGTACCATCTTCTGACTAGCCTCTAGAGAGAAAACATTTGACCTTATCTCTGTCTCTCTCCAGCCTCCACCTCGGCTCTGGACACACACCAGTATTAAACAACAGTACTGGTATGACGTCACTTCCCATGTTATGCTACAGATCAGCCCACGTCAACTACTGTATAAGCTGTAGGAACCACAGAAGGAAGAAGATGAGAAAACTTCACGTGATTCCTCCTCTTGCCTGGGGCCGGGACAAAAGGTTATCACAGAGAACATAATAGTGTGCATCTGTGTTTTGCTGGCACCAGTATGCAGAAATAGAACTGTAGTCAGATTAGTCCCACTCTGGAAATAGCCAATTAGCCGTGCTTACCACAAACTAAAAAAATTAAAGACCATTCCAGAGAATCTTGAAAACAAACAAGCCTTTGAAAGGTTTGTTAGAAACCACTTCTAAAAGATGTTTACAAAGTTTACATAAAATACATTAAACAATTGAGAAAAACAATACAGCTTTACTAGACTGCGTCTCTATCACTAGAAGGCTTTCAAAAATGATTGACAGCCACATTACTTTCCTGTACTTTATAGGAACCATATTTGCATAACTGCATAAAGTTATTCAGAATTGACCTCACGCATGAAAACAGGCAACAGATGGCATTAAAACGTGATGGTAAAGGAAAACACATTATGGAAATTGCTTGAAAAATCTAGAGATCAGCCTATTTTTCAGGGTCCATGGAATTTATAATCACTGGTTTGCTGCTACATTCATTTTTTTGAAAGATGTGACCCCTACCATTGTGAAGGCTCCTAGATATGGTCTCCAGTTTTACTTGTGGGTTTATTTATGCTTAGCTAAGGAAAAAAAAAGAGCTTCCATAATCTCTGTGGTCTGCACAATCAAATCTTTTTCATTTTTTATACCCTATTTCCGTTCTCATCATTTCTGAATGTGAATCCTCAGCCATCTTCAGACTCCCAACCTGAGTGGGACCAAAAGATTTCCCCTGTTGACCTGGAATTCATGTGGGGAAACACAAATCTTAAACTGCTTTATTTAATGAATGCTGGCTACAAATAGGAGGGTAATTCATGTAGAGTCAAGATAGGAACTTGGATTACTGGAGATAGAATAAGCATCAATGAAAGTGGTGTTTCTTTTATAAGATATACAATCAACAATGAAATAAAGAAAAGCTGTTTTCTAAATAGACAGCTTTCTCCTAATCCATTTTGTATGTAATACAAATGTATGAAAATTTTTCTGGGGACTGCTAAATTTCCCTCCAGAGGAATCGCATTCATGATCTTTGAGCTTTTCATGGAAAAATAATCAATACTTCTTGGTTCCCAGGCAATTCTTACCAAGAATCTACTGTGTCAGACATGCATCATGAGCTCTGAAAACAGAATGGCCTTTCCTGCGTTACTGAGGAAAAGGACACATTGCAAATTTGTGACTCATAAAGCAACCTATTGTCTAAAATGCACAGCTTCTATTGTAAGACAAAGCACATAGATCGGAGCCTTATAGGGTTTTCCTCATACACAGAACACACTGACGACTCATCAAAGCAAATAACTTTCACTGGCCTCACCTGCATGCTCTCAGGTGACATGTGGCTCATGAGTGTGAAACTGATGCTACTCTTCAGCCCATGCCCACAGTCTGCGCTGCTCCTGACAAAACCCTAGCTATGGCTCACCACACCCCCAGAAGATGGCTCTAAGAAAGGCTGAGTTTTCCACACAGTACCTTAATGTCTGCTCTCCTGGCGTTTGCTGACAAAGGACCCCTATTTTCCCCTTCTCACTTAGACTCCCTTGCCCCACCCCTATTCATCATCAGGATCAGTAAAACTCCATACCTAGTAGGGCACTCCTCATTTGTATACCTTGGAAGGCCCTTGCCTACATTTTCCTGGGCCAGAAACAGTGAGAAGGGACACTAGAGAGAAAGGGCTCTTATAATCTCAATAAGGGTGAACGTTTTCTGAACTTTCCAATCTAGTGCTTAAAACTTTCTTTCCCTGCCTAAACTAAAACATATTATAGGTTGAGCCCATATAAAATTGCCAATATTCAACAATTTTTGACATACAAAAATGTCAATTTCACATGTTCCAACCTAATCATAGTGACTGAATACTTTGGCTCTGTTAATTCTAAAGTTCAGTTTTTTAAAGATTCAGGAGACTATGGTGACCTGCCACTTTCTTTTGTAACTTTGTTACTATGGGAATGGAGTTCTACATCCCTAACAACTGACCACAAACAAATTTTGGAACACAACCCATTCATAAGCTGAGGACTGCCTACAAAGGATGTTCTTTCTTATTCAAGACAAGGCTGATGGATTGCATTTATTAGAATTACAGGCTAAAGAAACCACAAAAGACTTACTTTGGGTCACCAGATATCCCTCAGCCTTTTGGCTCCAAAACCTAATCATAATCTAAAGTTATCTGGTGGTGAGCCAGGCCATCCCAGGAAAAACTGCAGTGTAACTCATGAGGCAGGGCAGAGGCTACAGTTCTGAACATGGAGGCACAGCAAACATTGACTAATCTAAGGATAAAAAAAAAAATGTAGTCTAAAGCAGAGGTTTTCAACCATATCTGCCTATTGGAATAACCAGTGGAGGTTTAAAAATCCTGGCTGGTGCCTATCCTTCCCAGAAATTCTGATTTCGTTCATCTGCGGGGCACCCCACCATGAGCAATCAGTTTTACAAAGCTCCTTAGGCAGTTCTAACAGGCAGTTACTTTTAAGAGCCATGGTTTGGAAGTTTAGTACAAAACAAAGATTCATGGGGTAAAAACATAAATAGTGTTTGTTGGTTCAAAACGAGACCTTGATCTGGGGTATCACCCAAATAGGTGAGGCCGGTGGTCATGGTTCATGTAGCAGGTACCTGAAGGTATACCAGATGCCAGGTAATCAGGAAGGCTTATGGTATCAGAAAAATACAGCATGTGCTCACAGGCTCCCAGTAGTGGGTTCAGGTAAAATTTCATGGGGTGGGGGTGACAAAGGAGTGGCAGTGAGGGGTGATGGGTAAAAGCTGGAAACAAATCACAAAATTCCATCAGTACAAAAACTATGAAGGCACAAGAGGGATCAGGAAAACAGACATAAGGCAGAACCATGAAGCTGAAAGGTGAGGAAATTCATTCAAGGCTAATTTCTCAGCTCCTTTTCTTTCTCCCTCCAGTTGGTATTGTTCCTACAGTTATAAGAAGTCTTTGTTAACCCATCTGTAGAGGCAAAGATGTAAGGGGCAAGAACCTAGCAGATCTTTATAATTTTTCCGTCAGAATAAACATCTTACCCGCTCTTGTCTGCCATGCCCAAAAGAAAGGGCCATCTCCTCTAAACTCTGCACAAGACCTAATTCTTCAGGAAACTCTCCAAACCAATGGCATAACTGAATGTCCATGCCCTGATGTCAATGTACAGTCATGCAGAACTGTACAGTTTACACACTGCACAAAGGTCACCAACTGAGACAGGATGACGACTAAAGTGAATGTGGCCTCGAACAGGGCTCTTTCTGACCAAAGGGCCCCCTTTCTCTGATTTGTACAACTCACTGGAGGCTAGTAGAAGCTGTGGCAATGACAATTGGTTTTTATCTATTCAAATATTTGTTGACTGAATGACTAATCTATTGACTCTCTCTTCCTGCCAAAATAGATAGGTAAATGCTATATTTTAGACATTTCACATGGCATTATGGGCTTCCTTTGCACACATGTATTTTCTTACTGAAAATGCTCATGTAACTTAAAAAAAAAATCTATCAAAGGTAGCAAGAGAAAGCTTGCACTCTCTCCAGCCAGTTTCATCCACTGACCACAGCAAAAAAAAAAAAAAGTATAAGGGCCCCTTGTTTTACCATCTTTTGTTTCCCATGTTCTGAGTAAAACTGCACAGGAATTATGAACAGTTAACAAATATTGTATAAGTGCCCAAAAATCAACTGACAGCTCTATGAACAGAACCAGTCTGGCCTCAGTGAAGCCAGACTGCTGGAGTTCTGGAACAAGAATTAGGGAATCAAATTCTATCCCCTGGCCCTGGCCCCAGCTCACTTCTGACCTTCACTTGCTCTCACTCCCAGCCTCCCAGAGCATCCATGGTGCTGTGTGACCCATATTTTGCAGTGCAAAGATCATTGCGATGCTACTCAAAAGAATCTAAACATCTTGGACAGAGGCCACCAAGTCAAGTCACTGCTGGGAGACCTCCTTCGATGTGTCTCTCCCTGGGGTCCAGGCCTCAAAGGAACCTCTCTCCGGGGCTGTGCAGCTGCTGTTTGCATGTCAGTCCTTGACACACACGACTAATGAGAGGAGAAAAGGGTGGTAGGAAATATCTCATTGCCAAATGGGATGGATGTTCTTGACAGAGCTCGACCCAACAGTGTATAAAACTTCAAGCAAAATGTGACTGTGTCTTCAAAGAACAGACACATCCTGTAATTTGAACTGGTCTTTCTCTCTGCCCTCCCATACCATCCCTCCCCCAGGCTTCACTCAATATTAAACTCTTTAATACCATGTATTTCTTCTCATGACTCCCTCACAACTATTTTACGCTTAGATGTAGATGACCCAGATGATTCCACATGAACCTCACTTCTAGCCTTTATCTCTTTCTTCACCAGAAAAAAAAATCCCTTCTATTTTGGAAATCATTTCAGCTATTCTAAAGGAGGAACGTGGTCCCCTGCAGTTGATGGGGTTCTCTGGACTCTGGACACATATCTAAGTCTGATTTGGTTGTTTGCCTGAAGAACCGGCTCCCTTCTCTAAACCTGGAGGCACTCCAAAAAGGGAGGGAGTGGGGACCCCACTTATTAAACTTGTTCATATTTAGGTTCTGGTCTCACATCCATTTCTTTATCCCACTCATTCACTGGAATGCTTAAATAATGTGCTAAGTGTTTAGATCACAAAGAAAATGAAGTTCCCGTTTAATATAAGATAGAGTTTTTGTTATCATCGCTGGATCCCACCACCCTCTCAGATGGGCCTGATTCAGGTGGTCCTGCTCTCATAGCATCCACCTGTCCAAGAGCCACCTTCTTCTGGGAATTTACAATACACAACTATGTGGGGATGGGAGGGAGGACTGGCTTTGTTTTGTGTATTTTGCTTTGTTTGCTTTGTTTTGTTTTGCAAAGAACCAAATTTCTCTCTGCGCTTTTGGAAGCCAGCCTTCACCTTACTCAACTAGGAGAGGCTAGAGGCCTGCGAATCTGTGATAACTGTCATTTCCTTCGTCCTAGTTAACATGCCAAACCCTGTACCCCATGTTGAAGAGATTCAGAAGTTGGACCAAGTGACTCCTAAAGTCTTTTCCAACTTGAGATTTTTTTAAAATATTTATTTGAGAGAGAGACAGAGACAGAGTGTGAATGGGGGAAGGGCAGGGAGAAAAGGACAGAATCCGAAACAGGATCCAGGCTCTGAGCTGTCAGCACAGAGCCTGATGCAGGGCTAGAACTCATGGACCGCAAGATCATAACCTGATCCGAAGTTGGTTGCTTACCCAACTGAGCCACCCAGGCACCGCATTCCAACTTGAGATTCTGTAACACTTCAAAACTTTTTCACATACTGAAAATGTTTTTATAAGTATGGCCTCTGATGGTTTTTCTCCTTTTCATAATTCATATTCAGTAAGACTAGCTAAAATCAAAAGGAATAAAAAGTAACAGAATCATTTGTCTGTGGCTATTATTAATAGGAAACTATACTTTGAAAAAGTCAATCTTCTTTTGGAGGTAAGTTTATACTTACAGTTCTAATTGTCTTTCTTATTTCATTTTTTCTTCTTGAAAAAAAGTATTCTCTAAGCAAAGAAACAAAAAAAGTATAATATATTTAAGCTATAAGTAGACTGGATTTAATTTACCCACCCTTACAAAATTAAATGGGTCCAATCCTCAGAGAGACTTAAAACCATCTAGTGCAATGATTTTCAAACAGGATTAATTATGTTCTCCATGGGACTTTTGGCAATGTCTGGGGACATCTTTGGTTGTCACATGAGAATAGCACATAGGGAGGCTACTCACATCTGGTAGGTAAAGGCCAGAGATGGCGCTAAACATCTCTAACATACAGGACAGCCTCCACAACAAAGAATTGTCAAGGCCAAAATGTCAATGCCTATGCTAAGAAACCCCAATCTACATTTATGAACGCAGCTGGGCATAAGAAACCATTAGTTTTCCACACAAAAGAGAAAATCGTTTCTTCTCATTAATAAATAGTAGACTCACTAAGTCCGGGAGCCACAGAAACAGCAGTAAATTTTAAGGTACTACATAAATTTGAGGGCAGAGACTAAAGGTGGGACTTGCAGCTCCTCCCTTTAACAGAGGTTTGCTGTGCTACAGAGCAATTTAGTCATCAGCCACTGAAGAATGTTGCTGCCATCTAGGGGATGAAAGATGAAACATGGAATTCTCAAAAGCATCCTGCTCCCAATGACACAAGTTACCAGGTGTATGGCATACAATACACTTATTTCTCACACTCGTAACACTGAAAAGAAAAAAATACTTGGAGTTTGATGCCAAGAAATTTGGGGCAACTTTTTTGTTGCTGCTGCTTACAACTTTTTAAAATATATATATATATGACTCATAGTCTACAGTGCCTTTAACTAGTTTTCTCCATTTCATGTTTATGGTATGAAATGGAAAGTCCAAGTTTCTGATAAGGGTGACAGGTGCTTGGTAGCCGTTTTTATTCTAATAGTTAATTGGAGTAAAAAGTCAAAAGTCGATCAACAGCCCCAGAACTCTCTGGTAGGACTGGTCTTTCTACTCACCCTTTATTTTGAATCATAGTAAGACAATGACAAGTCCTGAGGGTATTAGAAATCAAGGAAATTCCTTTGCTTCTAAAGAAAAAAAAAACTCTGAAATTTAAAAAATTAAATCAGGGACACCTGGGTGGCTCAGTCGGTTAAGCATCTGACTTTGGCTCAGGTCATGATCTCATGGTTTTTGAGTTCCAGCCTCACATCGGGCTCTGTGCTGACAGCTCAGAGCCTGGAGCCTGCTTTGGATTCCCTGTCTCATTCTCTCTCTGTCCCTCCCTCACTTGCGCTCTGTCACTCTGTGTCTTTCAAAAATGAATAAATGGAGGAGGACACTTGTGGGGATGAGCACTGAGTGTTATGTGGAAACTAATTTGACAATAAACTATTAAAAAAAAAAAAAGAATAAATGTTAAAATTTTTTTTAATTTTAAATCAGCTTTAATTAAATGAAAATTAAGAAGAACCAGAGTGTGAACAGACATCTTTCTCCAGCTAAACACATTGTTACTCCTACACACACACACACACACACACACACACACACACACACACACAGAGTCCATAAAGATAACAGTACTGAAAGGATTTTTCAAAGAGCTTTGAGAAAAATGAAAAGGAAATTTGTACCACCTTCCCCATAGTTTCTGGAGAAGGAGGACCTAGGCCTGGAGGAGTACAGCATACTCAGAAGTATATGCTCCCCTCTCATTCCTTCCTGTGGTTTGCCTCAAACTTTACCGTGGCTGGATGGGCTGAACTTTGTCTGATTTTCATGTGCCAGAGGTAGAAAGCTTCCATCTCTTTCACCATAAGGATTCTTAAACATCTTAAAATGATGAGAAAACCCATTCTGAACTTCACCACATACCTTTGTATAGGTTATGAACTCTATTTCTGTGTTTTAGACAAAGTGATGGGCTTTTTTCTTTTTTTTTTTTCTGTCTTTTTCTTTTTGTCTTATTTTATTTTTTTGATTAGGACATTTTATCCTGACCCACCCCATCCTGTAAATCCCAAGCTAGTTCATAATTCAAGTTAGTTGCATGAAATTAGATGGCTCTTTCTTCTGATTGTTTCAGTGGAACAGACCTGCCCACCTCCGCCTTCTAATTTTACTGGGGTTCAGCCAATACAACAGTTCTTTTTTTATATAAATATTTTTATTTTGTAATGTTTACTTATTTTTGAGAGAGAGAGAGAAACACAAGCTGGGGAGGGGAAGAGAGATAGGGAGACAGAATCTGAACCCATGAACTGCAAGATGGTGACCTGAGCCTAAGTCAGTTGCTCAAATGACTGAGCCATCCAGATGCCCCACAAATATAACAGTTCTGAGCTCATTCTATTCAAAGGAAAAAGTCTTAAGGGAACCTACCACTAAAGCAAGAGGAGAGAAACTCATCTTATAACCAAGACATGATTGCCTAATTGGCCAAGAAGAATTATCTGTGATCTGTGTCACCTCTTTTTCAGCCTACAGACCACACATGGAGGGATGGAGGGAGGGGTAGATACATGGATGGACAGACATGGTAAGACACAAAATTTCCATTAGAGCTCCAGCATCTCCATGCATTGTCTATAGCCCAGTTCTCCTAAACAAATAATCTCATGCAATATAATTACATGAGAAAGCCCTTTCTTAGATAGGTGTTATTTAGGGTAGATAGCATTACTAATATTTACATTAAATTAAATATTAATATATTTGAGCTGCACACAGAAGACCATCTATTTACTCATCTCAAAAAGTTATTATGAAAATCAAGTGAGACAAGGCAAAGAAAAGTCTTCAAGGATACTATGCATAAGTTAAGATGTCAATGTCATTGTCAAGCACAATAAAACTGAATTGAAGCAACTTGTACATCAGAGTCAATTATCCTGAAAGTGATGACGTGTCTCCATGGACATGGATGCTTATTCCTTCAAAGATTAGATATTTTAAACTATCCCTCCTCCCAAAAAAGGAAACATGATTTGATAAGTAGAGAGAATAATTTGAAATTGGAACATCTTCCATCCATTTCACAAAATATAATTCTTATATCTAGTCCAACTCACAACTTATTTTATCTTCTAGAGGGTAAGAACCCTTAAGTAATATCTACTGGAATCTCTTCTTTATAAATTTGTTCATCGCTTGTATTTTTATGATATAGGAGAAATATTTATAGTACAACTGATATGTAAGGAACATAACATACAAAATTGGTTATATGAGGTGTCAACAATATAGGGGAAATTTGCGAGAGTAGTAATAATGATTATCCCTGGATGCTGAGATTAGAAGGTTTTTCTGTTTTAATGAGTATGGAATATATTTTAATCTTTTGATTTTTATCAAAGTTATATATGCATATTTTTAAAGCCACTTAGTTCTAAAAGGCTTATAATTTTAAAAAAAGGATTTCCCAGCCTAGCCTTACTCTACCACAAATTTCTTCTCCTCAGAGGCAACTAATATCAATTCTCTTAGATGCCTGTTTTGGTTTTTGTCTCTTTACTTTTAAATAACATATTTATATAGTTATTTCTTGCTATGTCTTGATGTTCTACATTTAGATACTATCTGTGTCCTCCTATTCCGGAGGAGGAAGATTTAGCACTCTTGATGCCTCCACGCACTCATGTAATTTGCATATTCCAATCATCTGGTATAATTATATCAGTTATTATTATGGAATCATTATTCAGTATTTACAGTACTATGACCATTTCACTATCATCCACATATATCCACAGATATACAATTTAAGATTAATTACAGTTTCTTTGCCCAATTAATGATCTATGTATCCATCCCCAAAATAACTATCAAAGGAATACATCTTTTCTCAGAAATTCTACCAGCTTTATCCTTCCTTTTGTAACATCTTTCTGGAGCCTTCTTTGCTCCAGTTCCTTCTAGATGTGTTGCTCTCGAAGCTTATTTTACACCTACAGTAACTGAATCTCCCTTCACCATCATCCTGGAGATTTCTTGGGCTTATCTCCTGAATTTATTTTCTAGATCCCATGCTATCCTGTCTCCTGGCTTATCTTCTGGTTTTCCTTGAACATATACACTAGGATCAACTAAGAAGAGGTCGTTCAATGGGAGAAAATTTTGAGGACTCATATATCTGAGAAGGCTTTTATTGCTCCTGCTTATTAACTGTGGGATTGCTGGGTATAAAACTCTATCTTGGATATCATTTTCCCTCAGAAATTCCCACAATGCCTTTCAGAAAACTGAAGACACTGATTACCATTTCTTTGTGATCTGTTGGGGTTTTTTTTCCACTCAAGCTTTTAGGACTTTTGCTCTATGCTAGTATTCTAAAATCTCACAATAACACAGGGTTCTTCCATTTATTTGTAAGTTAAACTATTCGATCTAGAAGTTTGCATCTTACAGTTATAGAAATTTCTATTTCACTTCTTTTATAATATCCCTCTTTCTGTTTCGTTTTTTATTTTCATTCCTTTCTATAATTTTTATTAGTTAGGTATTGTATCTGATTAAATCCTTCTGGAAAAAATATTTTCTTTTATTTTTTTCTGCCTCTATCATTTTGTGACTCTTTCCAGAAACTTTCCTCAACTTTATCTTTCAGTCATGGTACTGAAATCTTTATTCATGCAATCTTGTTTTCAGGCTCTAAGAGCTCTTTTTGATTTTCTGAATGTTTCTTTTTATGTCATTCTTTTCTTGCTTTATAGATGCAATGTTATCTTTTATCTCTCTAAGGATATTACTTAACAGTTTTACTTTTTTAAGGTTTTTCTTTTTTTCCAATTCTTGCATTTTCTCAGCTTCCTTCATGTTCCTTTTGTTGCCATTGTCTCTTTGGGGTCCATCTTTCATGACAGAAGCTTTTACCAGAAGGCTGGCATTCTTGGCCATCACTCACACTTTAAGACTGAGGCAATAAAGAGTGGATGAAAGCTCTGTGTGCCTGAAGTAATAGACGTTATTGTGAGATGATTTCAGAGATCCCTAACTGACAATATCTGTAGATCTCTCCTATTGGGCTCATTTTGCCCTCCACTTTCTTGCCTACGGGACACAAGCCTGGATGGAAGCTGTCTTTGAAGTCAAGTTGAGAAAGGAACCTGAGGCTCTCTTTTTGCACTGTGTACTTTTACTTAATCCCTCAGTGGAATCCATTCCACCATAAGGTGAGGTTCTACAACACAAATTAGCTCATATGCACTTGGCCAATAGAAAATATATGTCAGAATAATGCGGATATTATCTTAACTTGCATGCAATATGTCCTCAGCACAGGAGAGCAGAATGTAGACCAGAATTGCAAATTTCAGCAGAAAAAGAAAAAGCTTTCAATCACTTGCTGCACTGGCAACAGGAACCTTTTTCTTACATTTTGAAAATTTTTAAAAAGGCACCTATTCCTGTGTGACTCTTGAATTCTAGCAGGTTGGGCTGCCCCTATGGCACCTTAAGGTTGACTTAGAACACCACTTCCATCTACACTGCATCCCTTCCTAGCAGCCCTGATCTTGTGTGTTACCAACATTCCTACTCAACTACTTCTCTGACTTATTACCAGCCATCACAGGCCCCAGTCTCAGTGAATGCCTACCCTCACAGTTACTGTTTTTATTAAAGCTTTTTGTAAGTTTTGAGTTTTCTGCCCCCATACATTTTTCTTTTTTGCATGTGACCTTTTATTTTTAGGAAGCAAGTTTGAAGAGTGTGGCTTTTTTTTTTTTTTTTTTTTTTTGTGGGCA
>NW_027531877.1:4597900-4643404 GCF_008692635.1 Crocuta crocuta | reverse complement strand
GATCTTTTCCAAAACTGGCCACAACTTTTCTTCCCTCTGAATCCACACCCCTTTGCAAAAAATGTGACTTGTAGCTCTGTCCATCAAGAGTTAGGGCCTGTCTCCCCTCCCCTTGAATCTGAGCTAGACTTGCAATTTTATTTGTCCCGATGAATGCATGGAAGAAAGAATGTGTTATTTCCAAGTCGAGGCCTCAAGAGTCCTTGCACGTTTCCACTCACTCTTGGAACCCTGCCCAGCCCAAGTAAAAAGTCTGGGCTTAGCCTGTTGGAAAATGAAAGACCATCTGGACCAGAAATGAGTCAACTCAGCTTTCCTAGCTGAAGCCCCAGAGACATGGGGCAGCGGCAGGGGCAAGAAGGGTATCTTTGGTATATCGGCTCTCAATCCATATTTGTAGCCAATTTTCCTGCTTCTGTCCCCAGTGCACCCCCAGTTTTAGAAGGACCTGGATTCTCAGATTACTGAGCCTTTCAGGAACTCTGCAGTAAGATCATTATTGCTTCTGGGCCTCCCCAGCTTCCAACTGAGGTTTCTGTTCCTGCAAATGAGCTTGGTTCCTATTCATTCACATTTTTCCTGCTTTCAAAACGTTATTGCTCTGATGTCCTCTTCTGCTCTCTTTGTCCTTGTTTTTAGTGAATTTTTATTTCCTTACTGCAAAGTTTAGTGGTGTCTGGAGAGAATGTGTAGAGAAACACACGTTTAATCTGCCAGAATTAACAAGAAGTCTCGTCCCTTCGTTTTATAGATGAGGAAACTTGGGATGCCTGGGTGGCTTGGTCAGTTAAGTGTCTGACTTAGGCTCAGGTCATGATCCTGCATCTCAAGAAGTCGAGCCCCATGTACGGCTCTGTGCTGACAGCTCAGAGCTTGGAGCCTGGTTCAGATTCTGTGTCTCCCTCTCTCTGTGTCATCCCTAACCCATGTTCTGTCTCTTTCTCTGTCTCTCTCAAAAATAAATAAAACATTAAACAATAAAAAAATAAATAAAAAAAATAAAACATTAAAAATACATGTATAGATGAGGAAACTGAAGTCCTAGCAGCTAAGTGGCTTACGCAAAGCCACCTGGGAAGTTAGTGAAAAAGCGGAAATCATTCAGAGCCCTGGGAGCAGTTCATTGTTCTCTCTTCTTTTCCACGCTACTTCCACGATTATGTCAGGAAGCCCATTAACAGGACCAAATGTTACTCCTATTTAATATTATTATAGGTTTCTTCTGTATATCTCACAAGATTCTGCAGTCCACCATTATATGTTCTAGTCTTGACAAATGATAAGCCAATTCAATAAACAATCTCAAGTAATGGGAGTATACTTAATATTTTATAAATATGTGATCTCAAGTAATGGGAGTATACTTTATATTTTATAAATATGTGATCTCTGATGTCCAAACCACCATTCCTACAGAAATATGAATTTCTGTATTCTATTTTATGTGTAAGCTCTTAGACACAAGTTAGAAAATATTCAATAGGTGTTTAAAACTCTAATTACATAGACAAATGCCTCTGTTCTGAACTGAAACAAAAGTGCACAGTATATAAAGCAGCCTTGCTGGACTGGGAAATGACTCCAGAGCCAGTAAGAAGTGGCTAGAACTTGGCGCTTCAAAACAACCCCAACAACCTTTTCTGATATATGATGCCCACAGATCAGTTATAGGTATCTAGTTTCTGCCAATAATTATCACTGATGACGCAAAAGAACATGGTTCAGATGTTGGGGTCACTTATGTGAGGCCCACACGGGTTGCCATAATCCTCCCTACCCTCTTTGAGAGGCCATGTTCAGCTGTGCCACACCACCCCACCGGACATCTGTGGGGTCAGACAGAGCCTCCTGGGCCCCCAAACCCCACCAGGAAGAAAGTATTGCATAGCTCAGCAAGAGACACTCTTGCCTTAAGTTTTCCATGCTTATACATTGTCTAAACCAATGAATCTTGAAAAATAATTCACTTTCCATCTCCACTCAGAGTGTAGCCACTCCTGACATGTAGGATGACCAACCCTTACCTAACTTATCAAATTCAAACCTTTCACTATTGGCTTCAGGGTCTTTCACCAATTGCCCACCTACCTTTAGACATCTTTAACTTGTCTTTTCTTAGTGCTAAACACAGACCCTTAGCCCATACATAGCACTTGGTTAGTCCCCATTAGGGTCCTTGCCAGGGATAATTTGCTGCCTAATCTTCACCCTCCTTCACAGTAAGGAGGTGCAACTGACCAGAGCTGAGCAGGCATCCTGGAGAGTCGTGGCGAATACAATGATTGTCACAAATAGTCACTGAACTCCTACCCTTACCACACAGTCTGCTACATACTTTACAGGCATCATCTCATGCCAACCCCAGACAACTTTATGAGGTAGATACAATTATCTGCAACTTAGACAGGAGGAAGCTGAGGCTTTTGGAAGTTCTGAAATGCCCCAGGTTATAGACCAAGCAAGTGGGGGTACAAGCCTAGCTCTGCCAGATTCTAGAACTGTGTTCTTAACCACTACATTTTACAGGACAGAGCATGGCAGAGAGGCTTAGATTGTATGTAGTAGCAGATTTGGAGCCTAGGAGAGAGATTTCAGGAACATTATTTAAGAGTTGCTGGCAATGGGCTTTAGAAGGGTTTACAATTGGAAGAGGTGGTCAGCAAAGTATTTGTGGAATTTAGCTGATCATGAGTGACCAAGGCCTGAACTTAGGTTTCTCACAACACAGTAAACTGTCATGCCTACAAGGGCGATGGGGGACCAAGAGGAAATGGAGAACTCATACCCCTTCCAAGAGAAGGAGCTGCTACTCAGCTGTAGTTTGGGAAGGAGATGGAGTGTTGCTTGATCTTTCTACTTTTTCAAGGGCGGCAGAAATGAGAAAAAAATAAATCCCCTAAAAAAACATCCAACAGACTTGAAGTCATACCATATTGTATATTAAAAAATAATTATAAAGTGGCTAGGTCAAAAATAGCAAATTAGAAAACTGAATGATTTGAAACTGTTGAGGCCACTGATATAAACAGAGCACTTTGGAGAGGCTGGCGAATTTAGCATTGGATCTGTTAGGTTAGAACTTATACATGTAACATATTGGAATGTTAACATACCCAACCAGTCAAGTTTTTGCTTAAAAATAAACATTGGATGTTTAGGTCACTAGTCAATGATTAAACAACTAAAGCTGCAAGACCCTGTCAGAAGCCATTATTAGAAATAAAATGGGAAAAAGATCTAGAGAGTATAGTAAGGGAGATAACCATGTACAAAAATAAGACAAAACAGAAAGGGATTATAACTATAAAAGAGATATAAGCTAAATGCTATGGCACTTGAGAAACTGAAGAAATCAGTTCCTCCTAGACAAACTGGTCAGCATTTGGATGGAACTAAATAGGAAAGAGAAGGTTGGGAGCACATTCCCAGTGGAGTAAGCAATGCCAGCAGGTCCAAGGAACAGGAATAGCAATTAGTCCAGAAGACTGGAGCATCAGGTTCATAGATAGGGGGAGAAGAGGATGGTAAATATCAGGATAGGGAATTAGGTCAGAGCCAGATAATAGAGGGCCTTAGTCTATATTAAGCAGTTTGGACTTCGTTCTCTAACGAATGGAAGTCCTCAAAAGCTTTAGAGCAAAGAGTGACAAGCTCATATGTGAGTCATATGCTAATCTTTTATTTCCATAAATGAATGTTTGACTTGCATAAAATGAACAAAATTATGCTCTATATCTCTCCTCTGTCACTCTACTTTCTTTGGCATATCTTGCCCTTGGGTTAATATTCCTGAATTCTTTTGCATTTTTTGTGTTCTATACAATGCCCCTAATTAAACTTTTATCTAAAGCCTTATTTTCTTCTTTCCTTTTCGGTTAGAACTAGAAATATCATCATTTTTAACCAGGGATGGCAATACAAGAATTCTTCCTCTTTTGTTTTAATCTCCAAGTATGATATTCCACTAGTTTGACCCAGATTCCATTTTTAGCTTCATGTAACAAAAGGAGGCCTTGTTCTGAATACTTCAACTAATGCTTTTCTTGGGAAAATTCATAGATCATCTTTAGGTGTCCTTTTTCAAAGAACCCATAGTTTCAGAGCAAAGTGATCTCAAGAAGCGAAAATGTTCCATCTCTCTCATAAAGCTAGTCTTCCTGCTTTAAAGAAAAAGAAAAAGGCCACCTGGGTAGTGCAGCTGTTTAAGCATCTGACTTCATCTTGGCTCAGGAAACGATCTCATGGGTCATGAGTTCAATCCCCCCATCAGGGTCTGTGCTGACAACGGGGAGTTTTCTTGGGACTTTGTCTCTCTTCTCCCCCTCTCCCACTTGTGCTCTGTCTCAAAATAAATAAATAATTAAAAAGAAAAAAGAAAAAAAACAGAAAAATGCCCAGAATATGATATCATTTAGGAACCCACTTCAGGGGCACCTATGTGGCTCAGCTGACTAAGTGTACCACTCTTAATTTTGGCTCTGGTCCTGATCTCGCAGTTTGTTGAGTTCAACCCTCAAATGGAGCTCTGTGCTTACAATGGGGAGCCACCTGGGATCCTCTTTCTCTCTCTCTCTTTCACTCTTTCTCTGCCCCTCCCCTGCTCATGCGCGCTCTCTCTCTCTCTCAAAATAAATAAATAATCAGTCAATCAATAATACTCAATTCTGGGGCTCCTGGGTGGCTCAGTCAGTTGGGAAGTTGACTGTTGATTTTGGCTCAGGTCCTGATCTCACAGTTTGTGAGTTCAAACCCCAAGTGGGGCTCTGCACTAACAGCGTGGAGCTCTGCTTGGGATTCTCCGTCTCCCCCTCTCTTTCTTCCCCTATCTCTCTCTCTCCCTCTCAAAACAAATGAAATGTAAGATAAAAAATAAATAAACAATCAATTTATTCACTTTCAACATGTCCATCCACAACAGGAGAAAATTCCAGGAGCCGGACCTCTGAATATTCTCTTCAAGGTGGCAACAGAGATACTTTACCAAAAAATAGAGTTGTAATTCATCATATTCTCAGCATTATTCTTCTAATTATTTAGTATAAATCCTCCCCTCTGTAAGGTAAACCCATACCATCTATCCCATCATCAATAAAACAATGAAAATGGGAACCTCTCTTCCTGCCTTACCATCTTTTGAACTGAATTCCTTAGGACTAAAGTTACATTTGGGCACTTATCATATAGTTAAGAAACTCAGCCACATACTATTTTTCCTCTCTTATAGATACGAAACCACAGCCTAAACAAGAAAGGACCATTTAACACATGCTTCCACTTGTCCTTTTCCTTACCCCAACTCACCCAACCCCTCCATAATATATGTTCCTCTTTAGTTTCTCACAACACATTAAATTCTTTTATTTTTTTCCCTTAAATAGTTTATTGTCAAGTTGGTTTCCATATAATACCCAGTGCTCATCCCAGCAAGTGCCCTCCTCCATACCCCCACCCTCCTCATTCCNGTGGTATCTCAGTGCGGTTTGGATCTGCATTTCTCTGATGATGAGGGACAATGAGCATCGTTTCATATGTCTGTTGGCCATCTGGATGTCCTCTTTGGAGAAGTGTCTGTTCATCTCTTCTGCCCATTTCTTCACTGGATTGTTTGTTTTTCGGGTGTGGAGTTTGGTGAGTTCCTTATAGANTTGTGTGTGGTGTGAGAAAGTGATCTAGTTTCATTCTTCTGCATGTTGCTGTCCAATTCTCCCAGCACTATCTATTAAAGAGGCTGTCTTTTTTTTCCATTGGGTACTCTTTCCTGCTTTGGCAAAGATTAGTTGGCTGTACATTTTTGGGTCCAAATCTGAGTTCTTTATTCTATTCCATTGGTCTACGTGTCTGTTTTTGTGCCAATACCATACTGTCTTGATGATGACAGCTTTGTAGTAGAGGCTAAAGTCTGGGATGGTGAAACCTCCCGTTTTGGTTTTCTTCTTCGATATGACTTTGGCTATTCGGGGTCTTTTGTGATTCCATACAAATTTTAGGATAGTTTGTTCTAGTTGTGAGAAGAATGCTGGTGCAATTATGATTGGGATTGCATTGAATGTGTAGATTGCTTTGGGTAGTAATGACATTTTAACTATATTTATTCTTCTGATCCATGAGCATGGAATGTTTTTCCATTTCTTTGTGTCTTCTTCAATTTCCTTCATAAGTTTTCTATAGTTTTCATCATACAGATCTCTTGTATCCTTGGTTAGGTTTATTCCGAGGTATTTTATGGTTTTTTGTGCAATTGTGAATGGGATCAGTTTCTTGATTTCTCTTTCTGTTGCTTCATTGTTGGTGTATAAAAATGCAACCGATTTCTGTACGTTGATTTTGTACCCTGCAACTTGGCTGAATTCTTGGATCAGTTCTAGTAGGCTTCTGGTGGAGTCTGTCGGGTTTTCGATGTAGAGTATCATGTCATCTGCGAAGAGTGAAAGTTTGACTTCCTCTTTGCCAATTCTGATGCCTTTGATTTCCTTTTGTTGTCTGATGGCTGATGCTAGGACTTCCAGCACTATGTTAAACAACAGTGGTGAGAGTGGACATCCCTGTCATGTTCCTGATCTCAGGGAGAAAGCTTTTAGTTTTTCCCCTTTGAGGATGATGTTAGCTGACAGCTCATAAATGGCTTTTATGATGTTGAAGTAAGTTCCTTCTATCCCAACTTTTGCAAGGTCTTTATTAAGAAGCGATGCTGTATTTTGTCAAATGCTTTTTCTGCATCTATCGACAGGATCATATGGTTTTTATCTTTTCTTCTGTTAATGTAATGTATCACATTGATTGATTTGTGAATATTGAACCAGCCTTGTAACCTGATAACGAATCAAGACAGCCACTTGATCATGATGGGTAATTCTTTTTTTTTTTTAATATTTTTATTTATTTCTAGGAGAGAGAGAGAGAGAGAGCGTGAGCAGGGGAGGGTCAGAGAGAGAGGGAGATACAGACTCTGAGATAGGCTCCAGGCTCTGAGCTGGCAGTCAGCACAGAGCCCGACGCGGGGCTTGAACCCACGAACCGTGAGATCATGGCCTAAGCGAAAGTCGGTCGCTTAACCGACTAAGCCACCCAGGCGCCCCTTTGATGGGTAATTCTTATGTGCTGTTGCATTCGATTTGTAAGTATCTTTTTGAGGATTTTTGCATCTGTATTCATCAAGAATATTGGCCTGTAGTTTTCTTTTTTGGCTGGGTCTCTGTCTGGCTTGGGAATCAAAGTGATGCACAACACATTAAACTCTTAAGCCTACAAAAAGCATGAATGGAGTAGGATGGGAGCAGTGCTATGGGGTGCCAAGGAGAATGGAGAACTCACACTCCTTCCAAGGGCGGGAACTTCTATTCAGCTGTAATTTGGGAATGGGAATCAGTGTTGCTTGATTTTTTTTTTTATGAGAAGCAGGAATTCATAAATCTAGTTATTTTCCAACTATTCAAAACTAAAAATTTTAAAGCATTTGTAGGACACTGTATGGACCAAAGTGATGCTTGGGGTCCTAGGCTACATGCTCTGTATTACATCAAGGTCTGGCCCCAGTGAACAATCCAGAATCTGCACCAAATGCTAGTGCCAACTTTTCTATAGCTTCTTCCAGGTCATTACTAGCAACACGATAAAGGAAGAGAAACTAGCAATAGCCAGGTTTTAAGTTCTGATACTCTACTCCTCCTGTTTTCATTTGGATTTCCTACCTTCCTCTCCTCTCCTGAATCCAAACCCAAAGAGTCAGCCTCCGCATTCACCCTTTTTATGCCACAGATAACATGCAACCTTGCTGTCAACCAAGGGATAACTAAGAAAACCCTCAGGAGGCCCTACTAGTCTAAGAAACAGGAAATAATTTCTTAGCTATGACTGCTGACATATCCAGAAAGAGTGCTTCCTCTTACTTAAAAAACAAAAAGTACATTGAGTCATATCCTACCAATCAGAAAGTTCTCCCTTGGAAGTGAATTATGCAGCTTCCCTAACTGCATAATTAGCCCAAATTAGACATGTGTGCAAAAGCTACAAAGGATGAAAAAGAGTGTAGGGCACAAGGAGAGAATCAAGTAAAAACCAAAAAAGAAGGTAGCTGACCTCAATGTTCAAATTGAATCCCCAGGGGAGTGGCACAACACTCTCATTAACACTCTCAATCTCAGCAGTATGGTTAAAAGATAGAGTCTAGGGACAGGTGATTATCACTAAGATATGGCCTCTTTGGGCACATGTGTGAGGGGTCCCTAGTCATATCTTCTGTGCCCAGAGGGAAAGTCACATCCAATTCTGGAGTTCTCTCTTCCTCGTGCTTGTTAAGATTCAGACTATTATTGGGATGCCTAGATGCCTGGTTCATTTGGTTGAGCATCCGACTTCAGCTCAGGTCACGCTTTTACACAAGTTCAAGCCCAAAGAGCTCACTTCTGATCCCCTCCCTCTCTCTCTCTCTGCCTCTGCCTCTCCCTCTCAAAGGTAAACATTTTTTAAAAATTCAGATTTCTGTTCCAAGACCCCACTGACCCTTGTGTAGATACCTAATTCCAAATATATCCTGGATTTTCTAATTTTATACAAGTTGGTGGTACTCGTACTGCAATATTCCGTCTATCAGCAATGTCCTGCCCATCCTCAGCCCAGGGATCCTCTTCCCTGACCTCTTCCTTCCCCTCCTCCTAGCCCCAAGTTCAAGGGCTCCTCCCTTTGCCTTCATATACTTCATGCTCTTTCTCTGTTTACATCAACCACATCGTACTCTGTTACTTGTGGATTTGGGAATGATATTCAAAACATTTAACAACTGGTGCAGCACAGGCAGTACCCCATCAGAACACAAGCTCGCTGCTCTGTATCAATGCACAGTGACCAACATTAGCCTGCTCAGACAGGACTTTCAACCACAAGACACTATTTAAAAATAAGGGCAAGCACTTATTCACCAATACAGCACCAGTGCCCCGCATGTTTAGTAAATGTTTGTGGTTTGATTAAGTCTAAAATTACTTGGAAAAGGAAAGATCATGAGAAACTTGTAATGAGTAATAGGGCACTTCCAACCCCCATAATGCTCATACTCCTGCTTTACTGGGGGTTTATATATCTACAGAATAGTCAAACTAGGCAAAAGTAAAAGAAAATTATATTCTAGCCTTCCAAAAGTTAGTCATAAAAGCCCACATAGGTTTTAGGTATAGGTAAGTAGCTAAGCATTTATAAATTTCAGTCAGTTATAAAATCTCTTACCTTTGGGAACAGTCCTTCAGAGCCCAGTATTGGTAAATCCATCTCCTAGAGTTTACTCACAGAAATCCTTACACTTCTTAAATTTTTAAGCAGTTATTTTATATGGTGGAAGAATTATCATATGTCCCTCTTGTATTACGGGGAGTCAAGTAAAAGAACTTAAGCTTATTTTAAGAATACATAATTGATGAAGATTTCTCCTGGTACACCAAAATTAATACAGAGGTTAGAAGGTCTTCTAGCAAAATCACACATCAGCCTCTCTCTGAAGGCATCAATTATGCTGTGTGGTCTCATTACCAAACACCTCTCCATCCAAAGGCAATTCTAAGGAGAACACTATAGTAAACCTAGAATCTAAAGGCTGTACTTGGTGCCAGATGGGCTCCTTTAATGACATGGCTTTGTTGTGTATTCCAGCCTAGAGATCCATAAATGGTGACTGGTTCTAAATGCAATGTGTTTTCTTTTCAGTTTTCTAGCATGTGCATTTAGTTTGCTATGTTTAAAAAAGAAAAAAAGACATTACCATTAGTATCATCCTGTAACAATAAAATATTATTTTCATCAAAAGCTTGGTTGTGCTACATGAAAAGGAAGTACACAAAACCATTCAGTGTGAAGGTTTGAGGGTGAGTTCTTTAATTTTGTTGAAGGAGGAATTGATTTTGCAGTTACAGAAAAAAATAAGGGACAGAACAATCCTGGTCAGAAAAAAAGCAAACCTATGGATTTTGTAGTGAAATACATTCTACCATAAATGATTATCAGCAGGAAGGTTTTTGGAAAGCACATTTTAGGAAAAGCACTGGGAAAACAGAAAGTAACTGTATAATTCTATGTCAAGCTGTGCGCAAAGAAGACGACGGGGCACGTGGGTGGCTCATTCAGTTAAGCGTCCAACTTCAGCTCAGGTCATGATCTTACGGTTTGTGGGTTTGAGCCCCGCATCGGGTTCTGTGCTGGCAGTTCAGAGCCTGGAGCCTGTTTCAGATTGTGTCTCCCTCTCTCTCTGCCCTCCCCACTCATGCTCTGTCTCTCTCTGTCTCAAAAATAAAAATAAAGTGTAAGAATTAAAAAAAAATAAAAAAGAAAAGGACGGGACACTTATACTCTGGTGTTACCATGTTTCTCCAAGAGGCTCATGGGCAAAGACAGCAGCTATTTCTCCTGGCCTTGGACTGGAAGGTGCACTTCCGTCAAGTACTGTCCAGTACTGCAGGACTGCTGCTACCTCTTACAAAGTGGCAATTAATTAACCAAAAATGAAGGTGATTTTGGAGAACTCAGATGTGGGCAATGAAAAACTGCTTTGCTTTAGAAGAGCTTGACAAGGAGTTTCTATTTACATAGCATAGGGAGGGCAAAGAAATGAACTTTGAGAATTGCTATTTCTTTGTCATACATTGCTAATGTCCTACATTATATCATGGTATACATTTTACTAGATCATCTGTATTTCTATATTGAAAATAAAATCCAAACTATTCCTATGAAATGATCAAGGTGTAATATCACATATCCTAAAATCAAAGGAAACCTAACACTATTCCAAGTGTATACATTCTCATAACTAGAGAGAAGCTTGACATTATAATACATTATACGAATCTGGAAGATCAAAATGTTTTAAAGATCAGCTCAAATGTATCACTTTAAAATTTATCTTATCACTTAATTATGTTCACTGTTGTGCATTTAAAGAGTTATTACAAGCAGATACAACTTTTATAACCTACATTTTACCTAATAAATCATGCAAGAGAGACATTGAGCCTCTGTGCAGTCAACATGACCCAATAACCTAGTTCCTAAACAATGTTTGGGCATAGTAAGTTCTTAATTTAATTTGGTTGTTAGAAATTTATATCAAGAAAGAAAATCTATAGTGGTTTACTTTATTGATCGCTTTACTGCTTTTAGCTGTCTTCTGATGGATTAGAAGTCTATTAAATAGCCCTAAATTTTGCACAATGCAAATGCATTATAATTACAGCTGTTAGGCCACTCTTGGCCATTCATTATTTTCATCCATTAAAATAATTTCCATCATGATGAACATCCTGATTAGGACGGTAATGGGAAAGAAAATCTTGAAAAAGTCAAGTTTTCAGAGTTGGGCTCCTCATAAGAACAATATATTAAGAATGAGAAGTTAAAGCTACTGGAGAGAAGTGGACCCAGAGGGTAAAGTGAGGAGGGATTTGCCCTTCCAGCTGTGTTAACCATACTTCACACTAGCTTTCTTTCATCTTGTTTTTATATCCCCCATTGCATCATCACAGTTACCTAGAGACTGAGCCAAAGCACACTGACAACCATGTGTGGGTTGCCTAATTACAGTAACCTGAGATTTGGCTACTTGGTAGCCAATTTTCTCTTTATGAAGAAGATCTCCTAATGATTTATATAATCACTATCATCATTATTAATACCTCAAAGGCAACCCCACCCAGAAATACTGGGAACTGGTGGGTTAAGACATGGGTGGTGCCAGCGTGCACCTTTAAATACCTGTCATCAGAGCACAGGATCCCTCTCTGGAGTGTTTCGGCCTGTTCATTCTCTCCCTTGCACACCATAGTCTGCTATTTACTCTATATTTAACTTCTGTTCACTTCTCTGGAAGATTCCAGCCAGCACCATGACTGATGATGAGCTGTCTGCCTTGGTGGTAGATAATGGGTCAGGGATGTGCAAGGCAGGCTTTGGTGGTGACGATGCTCCCCGGGCTGTGTTCCCCTCCATGGTAGGGCGTCCCCGGCACCAGGGGGTCATGGTAGGCATGGGCCAGAAGGATTGCTATGTGGGGGATGAAGCTCAGAGCAAGAGAGGCATCCTGACTCTGAAGTATCCCATTGAGCATGGCGTAGTCACCAACTGGGATGATATGGAGAAGATCTGGCACCACACTTTCTACAACGAGCTCCGTGTGGCACCGGATGAGCATCCCATCCTCCTCACCGAAGCCCCTCTCAACCCCAAGATCAACCGGGAAAAGATGACTCAGATCATGTTTGAGGCCTTCAATACACCAGCCATGTATGTAGCTATCCAGGCTGTGCTGTCTCTCTATGCCTCAGGGAGAACCACAGGCATCGTGATGGACTCTGGGGATGGGGTTACTCACACTGTGCCCATCTATGAAGGTTATGCCCTGCCTCATGCCATTCTACGTCTAGATCTGGCTGGCAGAGATCTGACTGACTACCTCATGAAGATTCTGACAGAACGAGGCTACAACTTCACCACCACAGCCGAGCGGGAGATTGTCCGTGATGTCAAAGAGAAGCTGTGCTATGTGGCCCTGGACTTTGAGCAAGAGATGGTTAGTGCAGCTTCATCCTCCTCACTTGAAAGGAGCTATGAGCTTCCTGATGGCCAAGTGATCACCATTGGGAATGAACGCTTTCGATGCCCTGAATCCATTTTCCAGCCTTCCTTTTTGGGCATTGAATCCAGCGGGATCCATGAGACAACCTTCAACTCTATCATGAAGTGCGACGTGGATATTCGCAAGGATCTATATGCCAACACTGTGTTGTCTGGAGGCAGCACAATGTACCCTGGCATTGCTGACCGAATGCAGAAGGAAATAGTAACGCTGGCACCCAGCACGATGAAAATCAAGATCATAGCTCCCCCAGAGAGGAAGTATTCTGTTTGGATTGGGGGTTCCATTCTGGCCAGCCTGTCTACATTCCAGCAGATGTGGATCAGTAAACAGGAATATGATGAGGCTGGTCCTCCCATAGTTCATAGAAAATGTTTCTGAATGGTCATCCCTGCTAATGGGTTTACATTTTTCCCTTCTCTAGGTCACAGTGATGGTACTGCTTTTATCCACTTTCCATTGAGTCAAGGTAAATACTCTGCTCTTGCTAGTGTACAGCCAGCAAACTCCTCTCCAGCAAAGTATTGTGGGCTCCTACTGGGTTAACCACATCTTGACCTTTATCAACTGAAGGAGAATTCTAATACTGTATTCTATTTTCTTCACCTATATGGTTTAAAGAAATATTGACATGCTTAAGTGAAAATGAGTGACAAGGAGTAAAATGAGAAATGTCCTTTCAGAATAGATAACTAGCACCACCAAGCTTTAGAAACTAGTTTATGCTTTAAATATTTAACAATAGGCCATATAAACCTATAAAAATGTGCATGTTAGTAAACATGTCTTATTAGTAGTTTTGTTTTGCTTTTCTATTTTGTATAGAGGTAATGAATTATATGGGTCAATAATATCCATATATACATAAGCCAGGGAAATAAAATATTATATCTTAAAAGACAACGATAAGTCTGGTTGTCTAAACATCTAATGGGAATTTCTTAACTCCCCAAGAGCCACTGTTTAAGTAGCTACATATTTTAATTGTTGCCTTTATTAAATAAGCATAATGAAACAGACAATATTCTATTAATGTTGTTTATAAATCAACTAAATTTTCCATTGAGAGTGGAGTTCTGCTTCTTACACACATATTTTAGTGTCTAACTTATTGAATTTCATCTACTTGTAAAACAGCAAAACTACAGATAATGTCTAACTTTTAAAATAGAAATATAATATCAAATTAATGTCATCATGTTATGGTTTGACATGGATAATATTATTTTTATTTCTTAGCATAATAACATGTCTTAAGTAATTTCCATAGGCCATAATTTTGGATATTTCTCGAATCAAGTATTTTACTCCTGGGAAAACATAGCTGCAGCTTCTTAGTAAATTATAAATTCTAGTGCCAGCAGTGTAATTCCAATTTTATTCTTGGAAATGTTAGAATAATTCTGCTTTATTATGTCCAGTAACAAGCAATACTTCTTCATTCTTAGAGTGTCTCTAAGATACTAACATCTTAGAAAATACTACTATATCTTCCTACAATCTCTGGAAAATTTTAATGAACCCAATGATGAGTTTCAATCAATTTTAAGGATTAGTAGATTTATTTCAATCTATTCTGTGATGTCCAATTATCTGAATATCAGAGTTATTTGTAGCTCTCTCAGCCTTTTATTTTCTGAAAATTTTAAATATTTTTGGGCATTGCTTACTAAGGCATCATCACATTCCCACGGAAGATTAATTTCTTCTTTTTTTCCTTTTAGTTCAGAAGCTTCTACTGTTTTAAAAGTTTAAAAAACTTAGAGTGCCCTTTCTCCTTTAATTAATTTTAAATAAATTAAAATGGCTTCATACTTGCATGTTCTGTTATTTCCCCTCAATCCTTCCTAAAGAAATTTAGAACACGGGGAGCCTGGGTAGCCCTGACAGTTGAGCATCTGACTCTTGATATCAGCTCAGGTCATGATCTCATGATTCGTGAGTTAGAGCCCTGTGTCAGGCTCTGTCCTGACAGAACAGAGCCTGATTGGGATTATCTCTCTCTCCCTCTCTCTCTGCCCCTCCACCACTTCCTCATTCTCTCTGTCTCTGTCTCTGTCTCTCTCTCTCAAAAATATATTTTAAAAAATTTTTAAGAAATGTAGAACAATCCAGAGAGGATCACTTTTTATATGTATGACCTATTCATCAGTACGTTACAATTTTGCACCTGGTGCTTTTGACCATGTAAACATTTAAAAGGCAGTTAAAAAAAAAAAGATGCTAGTCAGATAAGGTTATAAATTCCTTGTAATCTCAATTAAAAAGTTGGGGCTTAGTGGATGAACCGGTCTTTAGGTAATTAGTAGGCAGAGATAATGGCAATAATAATATCTTTGATTTATATGCTGCAACATTTTCCATTTGCAGAGTAGTTCTCACAAATACTCTGACCTACATTCCAAGTTACTAGAAAAAAACATACCTTCCCAACCAAAGAAAATTTATGGGGCAGGCGAGGTAAACTCCCAAGAGAGAACTATTGAGCCCTAGATCATCAGATGAAAATATAAATTCTATAATGCACACAAAAATTTAAGCCTAGGGTCTTTGGATATTCTCCTATTCATCAACACTGACTGGCTAATGGATGAATTTAATGAGGAAACACTCTATCTCACAACTTCATATTAGAGAGTCAATGTCATCTCTTTAAGTAATATAGCTAGCTTGTTATTCACCAGTAGTTCATCAGATGGGACAACATGGTAACCTTCAAAAATAGATTTCATACCACTGTGGTTCCCCCTCTCCCTCCATGACCCATTCTGAGTAGCAGTTAGGGCTGGAGCTGTACCACAATCCACCCCCCCCATTCCCACCAAAAAACCATTACTACTTCCTAGTCCCAGGTAACACTTCCCTGAAAGCACAAATGACCCTAAGTCAATATCTATACTACTCTTTCCTAACTTTCATATGTGCTTATTTTTCAGTAGTGAGATAAAGCAGTGCTAGGATGCAGTTTGAGCCTTACATTCACAATTCCATAATAGAGAAGAGCCTAGACATAAGTATTACATTTTTCAGATAACCAAAGAATAATCCTTTGAGGCGACAAGGGCCTTACCACATTTATTCATTCATTTTGCAGCTATAAATTTAATGTTATATGCCATAATTTACTAGAAACATGTTTCAAGAACCCAGGGGAATTAACAATTTAGTGGTGGGGGAAACTATGTTCAGTGGAAAGCAGTATGATTCCTGGGTGGATTAGAGACTAAACTCAGTCAAGGTACCATGATAATTCAAATAAGAACAGTTCAAGGCAGGGCAATCAAAGCAGCATTCATCAAGTAGACAGATCACTGAGTTAGGTCTTATAGCACACACAAGTTGTACTGAACATAAACACTCATCTTAGATAGCTCGGGCACCATTATGATCACTGGTAGGTAGGGTGATTGCTTCTTAGTTTGATATTTTTCACTGGACTATGCCAGAAACTGTAAGTAGTACATAACCTTTCATAACCTTTATGGCTTCGTTCAAGTGTCACCTCTTCTACAGAGCTTTTTCTAGCCTACCCTCCATCTTTTGCAAAACAAAAACAAAAACAAAAAAAGTGACAAGTTCCTCCTTTGTGCTCCCATTGTACGACTTCCATGCATTTGACATTGTACCTGTAACATGTGGCCACACTCTCCCACTCTCACCCATCAACAAGCACCTGGAGGACAGAGACAGAAACAGTATTTATCTACCCTTGAAGCTTCCAGGATTTTCCTAATGCCCAGTGCATAGTACTAACTCAATAAATATGGTTTGACTGAATAAACTAGTGAATTCATAGATTCTGATGTACATCATTAACATCACAGTTCTACCTTACTTATTGCTTATCACACTATTCTCAGTTCTTTGTCTCTTTATCTGCTAGTGTATACCACTGTTGTTGGTGTTGTTTCTCCTATGATGCATATTTTCTTTTTTCCTTTCTTCCTGTCTCCTTTTTCCTTTCCCATCCACTTCTTCCATGCTTCTCAATATACAAAGCAGGAATGTTAAAGTTTTTTCTTGTCAATAAAAGTTTCCCATTCTTCAGGTTGGTCAAAGGATCAGTCAACTTCATCTTTTGGAGTGTGTGCTGGAATTTTAGCCCAAAAAAGAAAAAGAGAAAAGGAAGGAAGAAAGGAGAAAGGGAGGGAGGGAGGAAGTAAGGAATCCCTTCAGTGAGTATGGCAGTACATGCAGCTCTTCTAATCTACTTGCATTCTCACTGATATTCTTCTTTTCTTTTTTCTTTTTTTCCTAAGCTCCAAATTGCTCGAGTTGAGTTTAGGCATGTGACTCCCTAATAACTTAAACACTCTAATATATTGAAATGCTTTTCTGGTAACTATTCACAGCTTCCTTCCAGAATTTACAAAAGATTCCTTTCAAAAAATCCTTTTTGAAGTGAGGAACTAAGCATGTGGTTTGCCCAATACTGCTTCCAGATGTTGATAAGTACAGTTGGAATGTCTTTAGGGATATATATGTACATATCAGTATACAGACTCCTCATTAAAATTAATTGATACTTTAAGACTTCCTTTTTAAATATGAGAGGACCTGTCTGAACTACAGCTATCCTTTTTTTAAGTTAACACCATAAGTAGTAAAGAATATAGAGCCTCCATGAGCCCGCTTTGTTTTTCATCTCATTCCAAATCTGCTGTCCTAACCACCTTATAATTTTTGGGTTCAGTTAAATCCAGTCAACAGATGTTGCCAGTAAAATATGATGACAGATATTTTATCTAGACAACACCCTAACACCACTTGAAAAATAAAGATCTTATTTAATTGGCTATTTGACAACATGTAAGTCAAAAGCCAAGTTGTTCTCTCTGTAACTAGGAATGAGGCATTTCTAACCATACATATACCATATGACACAGTATCTGGTGAATAAAGGAGAAGATACACAGGCCGAGCAAGAGGGATTAAAGTTGCTGCTCACTTCCCCTTCATGAGTTAATATTAAAGTAAGAGAAGTTTTCCTAGCTATTTTATAGGTTGGGATGAACAGAAAAAGCCAGACACTAACATGGTATTTTAACTTTATCGCTCCTATATGTTCTCTGTGATCCACTCAGAATATCCCCAGATATCATCCTCTCTTCTTTGAGGAACAGTAGTGACTCGGTGTCATTTTTTTTTTCTATTTCTAAATAATGAAGGAAAAGTTGGCTTCACCAGTGAAGACAAAGTTATGTTCACCAGTGGGAAAGCTGGAACCTTCTACGGCAATCCACAGTGTTTATGGTTCACAAATAGGAAGGTTTCCACAGAAATAACGGCTTTTTCTAAATCTTCAGCTATTACAGTGATTGTATTAGATGTGAAATCTGTAATTTCTAGATAATGAGTTGGTAAAAGGCCAAAATAAATACAGAACATAACTCTATTTATTATATAAATGGTATTAAGTCACTAATGAGAATCAAAACATTTCATCCTTGGCGGAATAGTCAAGTTTATCAAAATACAGCAAATTATCTGCGAAAAAACAAATACAAAGTGTACAATTTTTAAATTTTTTATGGATTCAAGGAAACAAAATTTGGAGCAGAGAAAATATATCAATGAAAAAGAAAAAAATAATAAAATGACAAAAGACCATTCTTCCCCTTAGCCTGGTCTTGGTACTACTTCATTAAGGTTTGATACTAGGTATGCCACTTAATGAGTTTATTAACCAGCCAGAATTAAACATAATAAAAAACAAAATTATAAATCACTATGGTAGTGGGAAATATGAATCAACAAAGCTCTGTGACCAATTGGTATAATAGGGAAAAGGAGGAAAGGAAGAGAAGAAATTGAGACTATTAATGACACCCATCGCAATGTTTAAGCCATTTCCAATTTTAGTAGTGGATACTTCCACACTGGAGTCACTGTGACCAGGTAACTTGACTGCTTTTCAAATACTGGGTCCACAAAGGGACTCTGACCACTCACAAAGTCAGGTAGTCAGGATGGGTACAGCACACACTGTTTCACTTGGTTTGTATCTTGATTTTTAGGTAACCAACAAATAAACTCTCCTTTAATTTAGCAAGAATTCCCTTTTGTGTGAATACTAGTGGGAGGCAAGGCCCAGGCTCATACTCAGTGACTATCACCTACAGCTTAGGCTATCAGAGCTCTGTCCTGAGATCTGGATACTTGGAACCTGAAAAAGTGACCCAACCATGCAAGAACTCTTGAGAAATTATTCATAGCCTCAGTGACATAGAGAAGCCATCAATGGCTATGGCATGGTCCCATGATAAGAAACCTAACCAGGCTATTACTTTGGCATGACTAGAGCTAATTTTCTTATTTTCTAGACTCTTACTAGTTTCTATCCGTCTTCTAGTAATGGATTCTATGAGTTCATCATCCTTCCAGAAATGTCTTTCCTGGCTTAAGCTATCTAAAGTCAATTTCTCTTACTTGAAATCAAGCATGCTGGCTAAAACATATTTTGATACCATGGAATGGAACTGCAGGTCATAGACTCTTAAAGAAATGGCTAAAAATAGGATTGGTCATCTGGCCCATTTCAGGCAGAAGGCAGTAAAATTCCCACTAGTGTTCAGTAAAAGGACCCTTAACAGCTCAGGACAAACAATGGCAAAAAAAAAAAGTTCATTAAAATATTTCCTGAGATCACTTAAAATGTAGTCCTTCTTGAAAGCAAGGCCTTCGGAGACAAGCTTTTCCTGTCGTGGAACAATATAAAAGATATGAGTAATTCTGTGTGTATAGGTAGATAGATAGCTTCTTCTGTCGGCTCTATCCACTTTTAAAAAAAGAATAACAAACTCAAATCACTATATATATCTAAGCACAACCTAAGCTAAAACAAAAACAAAAACAAAAACAAACTTCTGTCTCTTAGAAACAGAAAACAGAGTTACCTAACAAACAAACTTCAATGACTGAATTCATAGACTCACTAGGACTTTGATGTGAAATTTGGAGTAATAATGGAAAAGAATGAGACTCTACAACTGCAGTAGAGCTTTAAGAATTTGAGAACTTGGAAACTCCAAACACCCAGCCACACCTCTTTGTAGTCAAAGCAGCTTCTTTTCCTCATCCAGTGAGGCTTTTATCATTTGGTTGCACAAACATGAATGAAATAGCCCTACCTGATGGAAGTAGCTGGACAGGAATAGCTAATTTTATCCATTACAGTCCTTGTAGATAACAGGTAGAATGCTCAAAGGATTTCAAATGAAAAAAATTTAAAACTATTTATAAAGGGCTGGTAAGGATTAAGGAAGCACTAAGGATGGAGAAGCAACCAATGCTAATATCACCAAGAAGCCATCATTATCACTAAGCTCAAAAGAGCAAGAAAAGGCAGAGGTGTGACCAGAACCAGCAAAGGGAGAGCCGTCCAGCAAGAGGGCCTCCCAGTTGGAGCTACGGTTAAAGAAGAATACAGTCCCTGGCAAAAGAAGAAAGATTAGGTAAAATAAAACTGTGAACTCTCTCCCCTTCACCCCCCAGAATCCTCTGCCTCCCATTGATCTAAATCAATAAAAAAGCCAGAGGTCAAGGGAGGCCAGGTGATAAAGTCCTTACGGTTCAGCCTATGAAAGCACACAGCAAGACAAAGAAGATAAAGAATGAATGGAAAGGTGCAAACACACAGCAACAAGAGCACCAATTCTCATGCCCTACACTATAGTCATTTTTATTATTTCCAGACCTTGAGTCAGAGGCCAGCATGACTGTGGGTGCTCACTTCTGAAATCAAAATCTAGAGGAAAAGGCTTACATGCAAGAAAAATGAACTGTAGGACTTTGCTAGTCTCTTTAGAGAAAAATCTTGGAAATCTTTGTACAACGCGTGCTCTATTCTTTGCAAAGAGAAAAATCTGATACAAACGGTGCCCTACAGAAGGAGGGAAAGCCACAGTTTTACATCAGGTTGAAGTTATGCTTATGAATTTTCTTAGTGAGGGTAATGGATTTAATGCAATAGCTTTAATAGTTGGTAATGACTCTGTGTGACACAATAACTGGTGGAAACATGGGTTAGTGGTGTATCCTATTAGATGAAGCTGAGATACCAGAAACTCCCATTTTGTCATACAGAGGAAGGAATCAAAAGGTTTTGCAAGACGGGAATAACAGGTTAGATTGATCCTATGCTCTCCCCAATTATATTCTTCTAGTAAACCTAGAGTGTGAACCCTTCCTCAAGCCCTTGAGAAACACGCTAGAATGGAACCTACATCTTCACTGAGCAATTCCTATTCGGTGTGTTATTCAGTGGAGCACATTTCCTGGGTGTTTAGGTAAGGACATACACCAAGGGGAGAATGACTGTGAAGTGAAGGTGACATGCTTCACAGGGATTCACTGGGCAGATGGAATAGAATTTCAGTTAAAAGTGAACATTTGCTCGGAACTTTTAAAGCATCAACCACTCACATCAGTAAAGTCTGTTCTCTTTGAAAATACATTGTGAGAAATTTTTGACATTTGAAATTTTTATTTCCAGCAACAGCAATATTAAGGTTTACAGCTTTAGAAAGGAAACACATGCTTTCAAATGTGATGAAATATCAGGCCATTCCAGGGAATATGCTTAAGTAACTTAATATAACTCTAACAAGACTTAAGAGTAGGTATAACCCAAATGATACATCTTCCTCCAAAGGAAAATCTGAGGTATTTCCAATATTCTTTAATTCTTTTATATTGACAGATTTACATTGCCAACACTAATATAATGAGGTATAACATATTTAGCTACATGTATTTCAAGAAATAAAAAACAAGTGGAATATAGGAGCATTCTTATGTAGAATCTTTCTAGAAAGGTTAATATAACTACCCACGAAAAAAACCCTGTATCTAATAAAACTAAGAAATACTTCAACCCTTCATCATTAAGCTTGAATTTAAATAACAAAACAGATTGAGCACTTCAAACTGAAAAGGAAAATTAATTCCAAGAAAATTACATAAAATAGGTTGACATTATATAAAACTCCTCAGTTTTCAGTAAAAAAAAAAAAAAACCAGATCATCATTTCAATTCATTAAGTACAGACAATTCCAAAAATAATCTAGTCTTTGCTCATGGATTTATGATGGAACTTCTCACTTCTTATACTTAATAAGTGATTTAAATAATCTCATCAAATTCTTTCTTAGAAATCTCACACAGGGACACAGTGTGACTCTGAGAGTCAATATATACATCAGTCCAATCCAGCAAGGCATTCCATGTCCTTGGCTGAAATAATAAAATGAGAAATAGAAAGGAGAATAATGAAATTGACTTTTGGTGGCTTCTCGAGTCTCCCATATGGAGTACATACAAATGTGCTCTGACTCCTTCATCTGGCTTCTGAAGATAGTCTTAGAATTTCAATAAATCCATAATATAAAACACACATTTCAGAAAAGTAAAGAGACCTGTTTCTGAAGCCTCTGAGTTTGCTCTAATCACAATGTAAGCTGTAAACAACTGGGCAGCTCCCTTAACTACATGTGCTTTATGTGTTTCTAGTATTTAATGAGTCTTTCTCAGAAGAGTTCCTATCCCTTTTAGAAAGACTGCACATTATATTAAAATATCTAAGGTTTGCTCTTGCTTTTGGTTTCAAAACTAGAATACTACCAGGAAAGATAAAGTCAAACATATAGTAACTTGCAAACAGGTATAAATCCAAAGAAGTCATACCAGTTATTCAAAAGACTAAACACTGAAAGATGTACTACTCAATCTCTCCTTTGGAAGGATGAAACACTGCTTGGTAGGTAGTTGCTGAACTATAAAGTCCTACCTACTGGACTACCCACAGAAACCTATTTGGTTTTAGCACAAGCACTGGAATTCCAAACTATTACTATTAAATAAACTATTCTCTAGGCTTAAGCTGCCTTTGTGATGGCGTTGAAAAAAAAATTGGTTCTTCTTTGTGCTTAATAGACATTACAGTTGGTGAGGTTTTGGTGTGTGGCATATAATCACCAGGTCTCTGCTATTCTCACTAGTCCTAACACTTCTTTAATCTTAAAAGGCGGCAACTGTCACATTGCGAAGGAGGGCATGGTATTTCAAAAGAATTTTAAGATCATTTTAAGAAATGAAATTTGTAAAACTGCTGTTTTATAGCTGATCAAAAGAATGATGCATATTCTTCAGCATACAGGCATTTAATAATTATTGAACACTTACTGATTACAATGAGAAATAGCAAAATTTCAGACACATGTACTGTTCAACTGTTACAGTACCTTGTGCTCAAGACAACTGAACCCCTGACTAGGTTAGAAAGGGAGCAATGACCTACCTGTTAAGAAGCTAACTTCAAAGAGCCCACCTCTGCGCATTCCTGGGGTTGACAGTCCTCAGTTTCACCAAGCACCTAAGCTCCTGCTTCTTTCATTGAATGCCCCCACACCTCGGATTAGAAAATAGTGATTGGTACAGTAAAGCACATTCACGTCACAAGGGAATTTCATTTTGAAACTTTTGTGGCCAAGACATGCTTTCTACAGGAAAAGTACCTTGGATTCTTCCCTGCAGACAAGAAACTTGGAGAGTTCATAATCTCTATTGCCTCTGCTATTCTAGCTTCACAGGAGCCATTTACCCTCTCCCACTCTGGCCCAAGTATAGTCATTTAATGTCCCTCAAAATTCTGTACCATATTGCAGCATACATGAAACACTTTATAGGGACTTTACTCAAAGCTTAGCGTGGCAAGAAATAATTCAACACAGAGACTTGCGTATAGATAACTAACCAGGTGTCCTGGTTAAGGGAAATTCCTCAGAAGACAAAGGCCTGGCCTATCACTTCAGGCCACCCTGCACTGTTGCCTACCTGTCTGCTCACTGGCACATCCATAGGACAGAGGCTCTCTTTTTCCCAAAAACCTTGGATGACACATTGGGACTCCTCAAAATCCAAGTCTAAAAAAGTGAGGCCATACTGTGTTACTGGGAACTGGAAATTGGTATGAACTAATCAGAAAGAAATGCAAAGGATCCCAAAGCAGTGGGACTGAGGCTATGATTTGAAGGTGGCAAGAGATGATAATGGCGGATTGGTAAGGGGTTATACTAGTTTCCTATGGCTGTTGTAAAAAATGACCAATTTAGTGGCTTAAGCCAACTCACATTTATTTTCTGACTGTTCTGGAGTACAGGAATCTAAAATGGCTGGCAGAGCTGTTTCCTTCCAGAGACTCTAGGGGAGAATCCATTTCCTTGTCTTTCTAGCTTCTAGAGGCTGCCCGTATTCTTTGGTCCCCTTCTGCCCTCAAAGCCAGCAATCACATCACTCCTGTCTCTGCTTTGTCCTCACATTGTCTCATCTGCCTCTCCCGCTCCCTCTTTACTTCCAGAAACCTTGAGATTACAACGAAGGTCCATCTGGATAATCCATGAAAACTTCCCTCAATATTCATAACAAAATCACATCTGACAAACGTATGGCAACATATTCAAATGGTATGGAGATTAAGACGTGGATATCATGAGGGGAGGCATTATTCTGTTTACCACAAGGTAGGGTTTCTTTCATTTGGATTCTCATGGATAAGCCTCATACACTGTGAGAAGCACGTACAGACAGAAACATAAGCCTGAAGGGCAGGTCACCTTATTGGTCGTACCTTTAACCACTTGCTGACTGAGGAAGGGTAGTGAGTAGACTCTGAGGTCAGACTTAATACTCACTGTGAATTGGGGCATGGAAATTAACCTCCCTGGACCTTAGGTTCCTCATCTGTAAACTAAATCTAATAAAAGAACCTATCTCATAGGATTACTGATTCAATGAAATTGTGTGCCTGTCTGGGGCACTCTTCTGGGCACACAGCAAGCAGGAAATAAATATTATTTATTAATGATGATCGTAAATATGTCCAGAGTAAACAGAAACCAGAGACAAAAAATAAAATAAACATCACCAGTATCTTTCTGCACCCACAATGGCTGTATATTTTAGGAAGATCTATAGCTCTTTTAGTGATTGGGTACAAATGGAAAGGGAGAAGGGAAGTGGACCAGGGCCCTCACACTGACTCAGGGCCTCTGACTAGTGTGAGGTGATGGAAACAAAGCATCTACCAAGCCTCTTAAAACCAGGCAAAGAGACCTCTGGTCGGGGCCTTATGTTTTAGAACACCCCCCACACACATGCAAAATACAGAGACTGATTTTTTTTTAGCATTACAAGAAAGTTTTTTGAAAGTTTAGTAATGGGTTGAGTGAAGGAAAGTTAAAGGAAGGGGAGGAATGGGTGGAATGAGCCCCCATCAGATGGCTCCCAGTGGGGGACTGAGAGCCCCCATGGTATGGTTGTGATAGATGGCAGGAAAGCAGCAAACAGGATCATGGCCTCTGCCTTTAAGTTCAAACAACAAATTATGTATCAGATGTGTCTGGGCAGATGGACTTCCACAAATAACTGCACACCCTCCCTCTCTCATCTTCTGCTCCAGTAGAATTTTCAGAAATGCCAAAACTACATGAAAACCCCAAGGAAAAAAATGAGGAAAATTAATGGAGAACAGCACATCCATCTGAGCTCTGTAGGAGCTTCACTTGGTCCACAGTTCCCATCCTGAGTCCCAACAGTCCCAGTGATCAGCTAGGAGTACTGAGTATCAACCCAGCCTTCACCTCACCTCAGCAGAACTGTACTATTGCCCAGGCTCATGGGAAGTGGGGCTGGATGCCAGTGGAGCCTTCTCCTTTAGCTTCCAGAGCACCAGCTTTTGGTCCCAGGAACAGCCTGCGGGGGTTCTAAGCAGGAAGCTGGCCACGGCTTGGGCATAGTATGGTTTATAGTTTTCAAATATTTGGACATATGCTATTGTACCTCCAGTTGTACTCTTGCCCTGGGTGCTGTTAAATGCTAGGAGCAGATCAAATGGCATTATTTCCCTTCACTGGCACTAAATCCATCACTCAGGGGATGTTAATGAACCAGACAGGCAGAAGGTAGCCATCTCCACTAAGCTCACAGACAAAGACCTAACCAGGGAGATATAAAGAACAGGAAAGCTGAACTTAGAGGACCCTGCTAGAGAAAAAAATATCTTCCAAATAAATTCAGTCCCAGAAACGTAAAATACAGTTTCTCTGCACATCAACTTAATGAATTCTATCTGAAGGCAAGAGAAAACAGATTCAGAATTCCAACCACATCCTCCATGGCAAAGGAAATTGGATTTACATTAACAGAATGTCCATAAAACTCTCCAAATCCAATCCTCTTTCATGTCACATGGTCTTCATCTCAGAAAGGATGTGGTAGTCTGGTTTGTTTCATAAGATACTTCAGGAGAACCATGTCTGACAAAGCCCTCGGAGGCCAAAAGCCGGGCTTCCTTGGGAACTCTCATCTGCCACTGTCTCAAATCCTTGCCAGTTTCTGTATCCTTGCCAGTTTCTGTGTCTTGAGACCCAACCTTCAACAGGGAGGGTGACCACCCACGATCCATTGTCCCAACCCATCCTGTCTGACATTTCCAGTATGGAGTCTCATTTAAGAAAAACTGCTGCACAGATATAATAAAATGTCCTTCTAGGGAAATACTCCAAGAAGGTAAAATAATCAAGGGTAGCAAAGCAATCAGAAAGAATCCTGTTAGCAGGAAAACCCCAATTCTTCAGCCAAGAAAATAAATGAGCACATGTGATGGAGAACAAAGGGTGGGAAGCAAACAGGGAAATCACCCTGACCAGCCCTGGGTGCAGGTTTAAATCGCAGCTACAAGCCAGGGGACACTACAGGGTCTGAACTCCCCCCCCAAACCCTGCTGGGGGCGCAGGGACACACCTTTTTCTTCTTCCCATCATCATCTTCTTTGCTCTGAATCCCCACCTCTATTTCCTCTTTTTTCTCCATCCCCAAACTGACAAGGCAAACACTTGGACACTTCTGCTACTGCCAAATGTCTAAATGAGGCCCGTGGCGTATCACAGCAAAGGAATCTATCATAGGAACAAAGAAGTAAAGAGAGAGCTCAAGTCCAGAGCTTAAAAAAAAAAATCAATTTCTGTACAGGAACTAGTTTTAGAACAATCCGGGCACAACATTCCACACTGCCTCCTCAAAGCCCTTAGGGTCTTCTGAAAGATCAAGACAACACAGACAAGGTAGTGTCAAGTCTTTTCCTTTCCTAAACAACATAATCTTTGTCAGCTTAATAATGGGTTTCTGAAGCGCTCCGTAAAATCCGGTCTCCTATCCCTCAACTTCAAGAATGCAACACAGCTCCCTGGCACAGGCTCCTTTTTTTCATTCAAGAACACATTTTTAGAAAGAAAAGAAAAGCCCATGCTCTTCTTTAGCAGGAAGGAGACTGGAGGAAGAGGAACCATTGGCTAAAACCACCTAACTTTTGTGGTAGGGTTCTCTTCCTCCTCCTGGAGATCTCCCTGATGCTACAGAGCCTGTCCTCCCCTCACCGCCACTCCAACTTCTACTGCCTTGCATTATAAATGGAAAGTTTTGTGATTTTCTCAGAACAATTTCCATTTCTCTGGCTAGATAAAAGCTGTTCAGAGAAAAAACCATTTACTTCTGTCTCACTCCACCCATCCCCTTGTATTCCCTAGTCCAGAGCTTTTTCTGGGTCCAGTAGATTCTGAATTTTGTGTTTCCCACCTGACACAATGGCCAAGAGTTTACTCCTTCCTGGGAGATGGGGAGGTTGCACATACAGAGACTGGCATGAGCAGAGATGCATGTGACAGAGCAGCCCCATATGCTGAATGTAGCACAGGCTTCAGAGTTGGACCAGTGTGAATTCAAATCCTGACTCTGCCACTCTTTGTAATTTAGGAAGTTGTTTTCTCTTTCTGCATTTGTTTCTCTGTCTGGGAAATGAGGATAATAACACCTGCTTCATAGCATAGATACATAGAGAGTACATTAGATGATATATTTAGCTGATGACAAAAAAAATTCACTCATTAGGTGTCATGTAGTCATTTCATTACTTTTTAAGAAACAAAAAGCTTAAGGAAATCAGAGGTTGGAGTGAGATTCTGAAGGGTATGCTCAAGTCATTTAAAGTACTTGCTAAGCTGACTTCAACAGAGGGTGACACCTGGTAAGTAGAGACCTTTGGTGTAGACAAGACAGAGTTTAACTGTTCTACATTAAAAAAAGAGTAAGGAGTTTACTTTTGAGGGCTGGAGAGGGGAATTGGGAAAGGGAGAAACATTCACATTCAGGATGGATGCAACTAAAGGAAAAGAGAAATCAAAATACCTATTGTAGTGCTTGAGAAAGGGCTTAAGATATTTGCTGTAGGTGAGCAATGTAAATCCCCTTTCTCATCTCTCCTGTGAAATTTTGAGAAATGTCTATACTGCTGACCCACATGGATTCTCGGGGGCCTAAAAGAAGTGTTTAGTTTTACCTCTAAGTGGACTTGAGGGAAGCCAGTGGATGGTGCAGCTAAGCTTCACATTACATTCCCAGAATCCTTTACCAAAATCAAAATGGATCTTACACTTGATGTATTTACGAAACCTGTAGTAGTTTTTTATTTTTTTCCCCAAAATACTGTTCCAAAATCAATGCCATCTGACAATCAGGAAAATCTTATAATTAAATTTCTGGGGTCACCTGGATGGCTCAGTTGGTTGAGTGTGCAACTCTTGATTTTGGCTTAGGTCATGATGTCACAATTTGTGGGATCCAGCCCCACATCAAGGGAGGGGGAAGGGGGAGGGAGAAGGGGGAAGAGGAGGAGGAGGAGGAGGAGGAGAAGAAGAAGTTGTTGCTGTTGTTGTTGTTGTTGCTGTTGCTGTTGTTGTTGTTGTTTCTGGCTTAATACTTAATGAGTGAGATTTTTTTTTCCTTCCCCTTCATACCCCCTGTGGGTACACAAAAGAGAATAAGCAGTACTATCCCACTAGGCTTAAAAGGAAACCAGGAGGGATGGAAAAGGAAATTTTGAAGCCAAAAATAAACTCCAATTTCTATAGTCATGCTAGAGGCAGTACATTCCCCTTCTCTGACAAGAACTATTGCCTTCTGTTCACATCACCACCACTTCCCTATTACTCAACCCACCGCTGCTGCTTCTTTTTTTTTTTATGATCATGACTTCATATTTATTTGAATCTCAGTAAATGGGATGGAATTGAAGTCAATTGCATACTGACCTTATTCGGTTTAGTTTACTGTTGTTTGAAGAATGTTATTTGCAAATGTTTAGAATAACTTGTCATATTAGTTTGTCATGTCATGATGGATCATATACTTATCTAAAATCATCTCAGATACCTTCATGCTACTCAGTATCACTAAGCCAGGTCATCTTTTTTGTTTTGTTTTTTTAATTATTATTTTTCTTTTTTATTAATAATTTTTTAAATTTACATCCAAGTTAGTTAGCAGATAATGCAACAATGATTTCAAGAGTAGATTCCTTAATGCCCCTTACTTATTTAGCCCAGCCCCCCTCCCACAACCCCTCCAGCAACCCTCTGTTTGTTCTCCATATTTAAGAGTCTCTTAGGTTTTGCCTCCCTCATTTTTATATTATTTTTGCTTCCCTTCCCTTAATCTCTTTTGTATCTTAAAGTTCTCATATGAGTGAAGTCACATGGTATTTGTCTTTCTCTGACTAATTCCACTTAGCATGATACCCTCAAGTTCCATCCACATAGTTACAAATGATAAGATTTCATTCTTTTTGAATGCTAAGAAATACTCCAGCGTGTGTGTGTGTGTGTGTGTGTGTGTGTGTGTGTGTGTGTGTGTGTATACTACATCTTATTTATGTACTCATCTGTCGATGGACATTTGGGCTCTTTCCATACTTTGGCTATTGTTGATAGCGCTGCTATAAACATTGGTCAACCTGCTGCTTCTTCTATTAGGTTCCAAAAACTTTACTTGTACCCCTTCCCTAGGTGCCATAGCCCTGAAGGAGATTACTGGTTAGACTGACATGGCATGTACAAAAATAACAGGGAAATGAAGCTGAATGTGCTAAGTCCCTGAAGGATAAGAAAGGCAAGAGCTATCAGAGAAATGAGCCCAGGCACTAGTTTGGTGGAATCAAAAAGACTCCATGGAGAAGATGATACTCAAAATGGATGCTGAGGCTAGGTACAATTTTGATAAGCAGATTCAGAGTACAAAAGACATTCTAACCATCATCATGTGTTATTACCAGCTGCCCCCAAAGCACCACCACTACCCTCTCAGCACCAGATAAAATCTCACATTTTACTGGATTCTAACGTACCTCCCACTTCAGAGTTTTCAGGTCTAGCTCTCTTCTATCATCGCCTACAGAACGGTAACTAGGCTACAAAACCACACATCTCAAAACACCCACGACACCCTCAAACTATACCACTTCACTGGGATCACTCAATTCTCCTAGTTGTGTCTTTTCCTTCTTCCTTTCCAACATGTTTCATTCTTAACTCTCAGCTTAACCTCTCAAAGCCTAGTGATACATAGTACAGTGAGAATATGAACTTTGGAGTCAGAAACACCCAAGTTAGAACCCAGATCTGCCATGTACCAGCTATATAATATCTAACACGACCTCTCTGAGCTTCTAGGTCCTCATTCATAAAGTGGGTTTAGAACTAAATAAAGCAGCACATGTGAGGCTGCCTAGCATGGGCATTTCTTATAGGGTTCAGCATGCTACCAGATCTTCTTTTCTTCATAGGCAGGAGGCTTGTCCATCAGTTCCTCACCCACAAATAGTCTTTATTCAAATTTGCCCATGAACTCCAAGAAAATTTACCACCTACCGGAAGAGGATGGGTGGTTTTTCCTATTGAGACACTCTAACCAAAGCACGCCCTTTTCTCTCAGTACTTGGCAGGATAAGTTTACTTCTTTTGCTATGAGAACATTTTGTTTCTAACCAGTTTGTTTATGTTCACTATCTGTTTGTATTTATATAATCACTGACATATTTCTTTTTCCTACTTACTTATTCTCTGGCTGAGGTGGCTGTCATGTGTGTTCAGAGGGCTGAGACCAGACCTGTTTTATTTGGTTTGCACAGTGCCTAGGACAGAGCAATGGAATGAAAAGCACTCATTTGGGGTGCCTGGGTGGATCCATTGGTTAAGTGTCTGACTTCAGCCCAAGTCGTGATCTCACAGTTTGTAGGTTCAAGCCCCATGTCAAGCTCTGCGCTGACAGCTCAAAGCCTGGAGCCTACTTCAGATTCTGTGTCTCCCTATCTCTCTGGCCCTCCTCTGCTCATGTTCTATCTCAGAAATAAATATTTTTTAAAAAAATTTTAAAAAGCACTCGATCAATACTATCTAATGTTTGCACACTTATAGTAAACATTAATTTAATGTTTTCTAAAGCCTTCATTCCTCATAACAAATTCTAGTCCTGGCAGGACCTTCGTGAGTTAGGTCAGACTATCCCCACATTTCAACCAGGAAACCAAGCACAAAGAGGTGGGAAGACTCTTGTAAAGCTGCAAATATTGTTTTTCTCTGGCAGAGACAGTAAAGTCAGTAAACACATAGCCTAATCCTCACAAATTCCACAGCATTAGAATCATGGGAGCAGCTGATGGGGATAGGATGCAGAAAGAACTGATCGTTAGGAGATTTTTCCTATTTAAAAAGCATAGTTTCTCTAGTTTACTGCCACTGTCCATTGTCTCTGTGTCTACCATTGATCCAAGGTCCTGAAGAGAGAAAAGAAAAGTGATGCTATGGGTAAATCATGAGCAGTAGTCACAGCCTAAGACACGGAACAACTATTTTGGTTTCTCATAGCACCAGGTTTCCTGTAAATAATCATGCCACAGCTTTTGTTCTGGTCATGGGCTCCCAAGGGCTCCCAAATGGAAACTTAGTCCAATTTTCATCTCTATTCTCCTAAATGGCATGTCTTTTTATCCCTAGAATTTCTCACAAAGCCAAGAAGGAGAGAAGATTAAAGAGGTGATATTTGTTGAGAGCCTACTATTTAGCAAGAATTCTTCAAGAAGCTTTTGTTCTCTTCTTTAATCCTAAGCATGTCCCAACTAGATGTAGATATCTATTGTTTATTTTTTTAAGGCTAGCATTGGCCACCATGGGCAGAGTCTTCTCAAATCAACTCTTACCATTCAGCCTAACAACAAATGGTTCCATCTATGCAATAAAGGACAATGGAGATAGTGAATTCAGCTTCTAAAAGGACAATGCTACCAAGCACAGCACACCAATTGGTATGGATGGCACATCTTGAGGCTCTAAAATTTAATTTGTCACAGAACTGCCAAATGCAAAGTTATGATGGTTGTCCCATGCCTAAACCAGAAGCCAACCACACGTCACACCCAGCCTTCTTCAACAGAAGCATATCACTTACTTCCTTTCTTCCAGTGACTGGTAACAAAAGACAGGATGCCTCAGAGGTAACCCATTACATGAAAAGCATCTAAGCCCCAAGTACACGCTTCCAACCCCTATTTTCCTTGCTTATGCCCCAATATTGTTTTTCTCTGGCAGAGACAGTAAAGTCAGTAAACACATAGGAGTTTCCCAGGCTGTAAGAATGGATATCAGCAACATGTATGTTACCTTTTTCACTGTGTTAAAATCCTTGTGAATCAGGCTCAGCCTCTCTTGAAAACATGGTAAAAATAGTGTTCAACTAGTCACAGGAAAGACAATGGAATTCAGACCTCAGAATGGGGAGTCCTTTGGTAATGTATCTTGGAGAACTCCCAACTCTAATTCAAAGTTTTGCTTATGTTGACCAGAGATGGGGATCAGCAATTGTCACTTCATCCATTGTACCCTGCATGGATTCCAAAGAAAATAAGGCAAAAATTCAGTACAATGCAAGTTTTATTTTCATCTGGTCTTCTGTGAAAAATAAATAACATGGTATCACAATAGGAATGAGTGTTTCTAGAGATTTTGATTATTTTGGATCCATGGTCTGAAGTCTTTACATTCCACAGGAAGACTATGAAATCTTCTAATTTGGTGTGACAGAACCATATACAGGGAAACCTATCAAGGAACTTTATCTGGCTTCTTGGCTTACTGTGAATATGGAGATCATAAATTTCTTTTCCCTAGTTCTCACTCCTTGAGTTTATCTCTCTTGACTGCCTCAAAATCCATCCAGCAATTTACCCAATAACTTGTTCAGAAAAGATTTGTCTTAGCTGGACTGCCTCAAACATCTAATGTTGCCAGGTATTCTAACCATTCCCTCTAGTGAGGTTCAAAACTGAATGGAACTCAGATTCCTTCCACTTAAGAATAAGCCCAGCTCTAGGAAGAAATGACCCCTTCATATGGTCCCACTCCTGGGCCACCCAAGTTCAAGCCCACTTCATTTCTCACCTATCGCTTGCACAAGTTTCCTATTTGAAAACTCATTTCATTTCTCCCTTATTTCAATCTAAATTCCATCACTTTTTGATCAAACTTTTTAAACTCAGGTCTGATTTGCACTGTGTCATTGAACTACATAGAACCCTTACTGGACCCACTCCCTACTGAACTGAAGTATGACTTCCTTATACTCATTCAAGGCCCCACATGACCTAACCCAATCCACCTTTCTATCCATCTTCTTCTGTCTCCTAAAAACTACTTCTAGCCAATATGGACTGCCCACTATTTCTTAACACACCCAGTAAATTCTCATTCCTATGCTTTTGTGACTACTTATTTGTCCAGAGTCCCATCTCAAATCATGCCAAATCAAGAAAAGCTAGGTATGACCCTAAGAAATATCATATTCAATTGTTTATTTTCTGTGGCTCATTCCTTCCTTTAAAATTGTCCTAACTATCCATTCTTCCTGTGTAGTTGTTCATTTGTCTTTGACAATTCTGCTACCCAATGTAATCTAATCTTTGAGTGGCCATCTTGGATCTAATAGGTTGTTATGAGTTGAATTGTGTCTCCCCAAAATAAGATAAAGTCTTAACCCCTAGTACCTCAAAAAGCAACTTTATTTGGAAAAAGCATCTTTACATAAGTAATCAAGTTGAAATGAGTTCATTAAATTGGGTCCTAATCCAAGATGACTGGTGTCTATAACTTATAAAAAGGTGAAACCTAGGCCCAAGACAGAAACAGACAGAGAAGATGGCATTAAGAAAACAAGGAAAGGATGACTATGTAACTGAAGTGAAGCATCTACAAACCAAGGAACACCACACATTGCCAGGAAACACCATGTTAGAAAAGACAAGGGTGAATTCTGCCCCAAAGGCATCAGAGAGGGCATGGCCCTGCTAACACCTTGATTTCAGATTTCCAGCCTCCAGAACTGTGAAACAATAAACTTCTGTTGTTCCAAGTCACCCAATTTTTGGTACTGTGGTACAGCAGCTGTAGGAAACTACGGCATAGACCCACTTTGTTCTCTTCTTAGGTCTTCTGACTACTCACTGTCTCTCCTCCTTCATTTCTCTTGTATTTTTCTCTCCTTTATTTCTCATATAGTCACTATCTCTACCCACAAGCTTTATATTCCTCATGTAAGTTTTTACATAATATTATAATACACAATTCATTTATATTTTAAAAGAAATTCTGAAAGATTTCTCCAATGTTTCTGAAACATATAAGTTACCATGTTTACATCTTTTTTTTTTTTTTAAGTTTATTGTCAAATTAGTTTCTACATAACACTCAGTGATCATCCCCGCAAGTGTCCTCCTCCATGCCAATGAGAAACAATGAAATCTGGCCATGTGTAGCAACATGGATGGACCTTGAGGGTGTTATGCTGAGCGAAATAAGTCAGGCAGAGAAGGACCATGTTTACATCTTAATTTAGACAACTCTGGTCCTCTTTTGGTGACAGGGTCTACTCTATGTTCTAAGTCACCTTTTAAGAGAGAGAGGGCAGCCCATAAGACCCCATCAACTGCAGCAACGTTGTTAATATGACTACTTGGGAGAACTTTCTGGAAGATCAGTAATTTCAGAACCAGCTCTGAAGAAGCTCACAGTGAATCCTGGTTATGTCTAAGCCATCCACATGTAGGATCTGCTTTTTCCAGGGTTTCCCCTCAAAGGGGCACCTGGGTTGCTCAGTGAGTTGAGCATTCAGTTTCAGCTCAGGGCATGATCTCGTGGTTTCTGAGTTTGAATCCCACGTCAGGCTCTGCACTAACAGCTCAGTCTGGAGGCTGCCTCAGATTCCATGTCTCCCTCTCTCTCTCTGCTCCTCCCCTGCTTATGTTCTCTCTCAAAAAATAAACATTTTTTAAAAACTAGTAATGGCACAGGATTACTCAAATATAAGCCAAAGTATTTCTTTGTTTGACAAATCTATGCACTTAATAACCACCATGAACATAAGACCCTAAAAGGGAAGGATAAGCAGTTGATGAACAATACACAATTACTGCTCATAAAGCTGCTTAGGATGAGTGGGAGAGACACACACAAATACTATGAGGATTGCAGAGGCAGTGCTAGGGCAGAAGGAGTCCTTCCCCAGATCCAAAACTGGACCTCAGAGTAGAGTTGCTTTCAAGTCCCACCCTAGAGGCATATGTGGTAGACAGAGTAATGTCCTCCCAAAGATACCTACAACCTAATCCCAAAACCTGTGAATGTATTACCTTTCACGGTAAAGGGACTTTGTAGGTATAGTCAAGTGTAGGATCCTGAGTTGGAAGGATTATCCTGAATTATCTGGGTGATTCTCAAAGGGATCACAAGGGTCCTTGTAAGGCAAAGAGGAAGGCAAAAAACTAAAGTCAGAAAAAGAAACTGTGGTGACGGAAGAAGAATCAGAGAGAAAGAGGTTAGAAGATGCCACACCATTGGCTCTGAAGATGGAGGAAAGGGCCACAAGCCATGGAATGAATGCAGGTGGCCTCTGGGAGTTGAAAAGGGCAAAGAAACAGATTCTCCCTTAAAACCTCCAAAGAAACACAGCCCTGATAATCCATTTTGATCTTCTGACCTTCAAAACTGTACAATGATCATTTGTGTTGCTTTAAGCCACCAAGTTTGTGGTAGTTTGTTACAGTAACAATAGGAAACTGATACACAGGGTTGTCATGGAAACAGGAGGATACGCTGAATGACAGGTACACTCTTCCCACCTACCCAGCTATGGACCCATTGTTGTCTTTTGACCTAAATTCCAGGAATCTCTAAAAAGCTCTCCACTGCCCCACATTCTGAGGTGTGTGAGAAGGTCCCCCTGCGACCACAGCATGCCAGTCAGCATTTCCTCCAATCCCTGCAGTGCCACCATCAGAATATATGGCCTGCCTGCAGGATGTTGATAATAAAGAGAGATATAATTTATTGACTATCCATCCCACAGTGGGTATTCTGCTATGCCCACCATATATGCTACCTCTAATCTTCCCAATTACTCTATAGAGTAAATGGTAATATTCCCAATTTAAAGATGAAGACATTGGGAATTAAAGAGACAATATGAGATACTCAAAGTTACACAGATTTGAGCCCTACTTTATCAGACTAAAGTGTGTTCTTTCCTGCCTCTTATGTTTTGGAGGTACCGAAAATTACGAGCCTCTATGTTTGCATCATTGCAGTACCTCAGGTTTTACTATATTGCGCACAGATGAGTAATAACACAATTTCACTAACCTCTGCTCCCACCTGAATAGCATTAGCCCCCAAGCCTCTTGTCAGTCTCACCAATTATTTCTGATGGGACCCATGAGATGTCTCTTAAGAGCCCACAAATAGCTGTCACTGTCTTTCCCTCAAATGCTCATCATATCCAATCCTGGAAGGACTCAGGAAGACAGCGACTCAAGTCCAGTGCACTTGCTAGTGCCTATGCCCTCTGACAGCATGGTGCCTGAGGCAGGGCCACCTCCTCACTCCCAGAAGAACACAGCCTTTCTGCAGCCCTCACCAAGCTGAAGCCATGCTAAGTCCTATGCAGAGGCTCAGAGAAGAGCTTTCTCCCTGCTCTGGCTGTCCAGCCCCAAAGCAATACTTCTTGAACCTCTGTGTCTCAAGAAATCCCTCCCAAAACAAGCCCCACCATCTGTAAAAATTCCATTTTCTTTGCTTATAACGCTCCTCACCACACTCCCTCCTGACCTCCTTTTTGCAGACCTACCTTCCCATATCCATCAACTGACCCAAATCACTGCCAGTGGGCTGCCAGAGCCACCCCATTATAAGAAACCCTGAGATGTATGGATCATGTGAATCCTGGATCAGAGCAAACTGGAATGGGCCCAAACTTTACACAGTGTGTGCAATTTACATGCCTTTCAGCTCCATTGTCACGCTTGGTCTTCACAGTAATCCTCTGAGGAAGTGATCTCATGCCTCTGTTGGAGAAGAAAAATCTAAGACTTGAAAAGTGAAGCAGCTTGTCCAACAATGCTAATAAACAGAGGAGCCAGGACTCAATCCGGGGCTTTACCTCCTGTGTCCAGTGCTTGTTCTCCTCAACCACCCGCACAGAAATTAGGGGCCCTGGTAAGGCAGGCATGCTAGAAAGCCTTAAGAACTGAAACCACCCCTGGGCTTGAGCAGACCAGACTGTTGGAGGATTCAGAGACAGCGTGACCCTTTGGTGATTGAAGCTGTAACTCAACCCTTCCCTCCTCCAAGAACAATAAGTGTGCCTTTCTCTCCAGGACAAGCAGGAATTCAAGGAGAGAGACAGAGGAGGCCTGGCCAAGGAAAACCTGCTGTGCATGTCCAAGGAATATGAGGAGAGAGGCTTTTTCCTCTTTGGAGGAGACCAGCCTTAAGGGCTGTCTATCTCTTCCAAAGTGAAAATCAGACAAGCCAGAAAACGCCTGAAACCCAACTGAGTTACAGAAACTTAAAGAAAAACAGAAATGAAAAAAAAAAAAAAACAATAAATACTGAGACTGGGGCTCTTATAAGTTAAAAAAAATTTTTTTGGCTCTCCATTCACGCTAAAGTCTTGTTTTCCATGTTCACTAAAATAGAATATAGCAAAGATAATAAATATATAAAGAACAAAATGCTTTATCTGAAGTCTGCAAGCTTCCCCCAAATTAAACTCAGTGTGGTGAGGTATAAAGAGCCCTTTATATAAACTCTGGTGGTTTAAGCTTCTCCAAAAAAATCATTTCTCAAGTCTGATTAATACTCTAGTCTTGCTATCACAAAGACAAGACTGGAGTCCTAGTAATGTCAAATAGAAGAAGACAAAGAAAAGGGCTTCTCAACCTCCACTGGGAGCAAGAATCCAGGACAACCCAGTCTCTTGCAAACCTTCCTCTGAAAAGATCAAAGGGTGTGTGAACATCACATTCTGAATATGTCGCTATGTGACTGAATTTGACTTTCAGACCAAAATGTGCAGTTCACATCTGTGGGATTATCACGAGATGTATGCTCACACCTAGAACACCCCATACTATAATCCTTCTCTTGGCTAAAGGACTGGGTCTAGACTGGATATTCCATAGCATTTTGTTCACTACTACGTGCCCAAGACTTAGGAGAGCTCATGGCAGATTGCAAGTGCTCAATTAATAGACATTGAATGATTGGATGAATAAGGATATTAGCAAACTTGCCTCATGCCCCTATGGCCCCCTACCCCCATTTCCTGACATTTGAAGTAGGGAGGCACAGACAATTGAGGATTCTATAAAGATAATGGTTAAAAGAAACTTCAAAACAATGGTTTGATCCATGAAATTAACCTCCCTGAAGTGCTTTGAGGTGACCAACTCCACATGGAAAAACCAAATGCCCAAACACTACAGAACCAAATTTCCTGACCAGTAAGCATCTCCTACGGGTATATTTTATTTCTGGTTCGGCAAAGCTGATACAATCTGCTTCCATCAAAGTATTCCAAGTGGTATTGGTTGTTGATACTCCTAGAGCAGCCAAGCATAGAAAGTGATGTTCTTTAAAAACAACAAAAAAAGACACCTCTTAGAATTTACCAGTATCTCTCCTTTATCATTCCCCCAGTCACTGGTGCTTAAAATCTTAACACCCATATTAACACCCACTTATTTTTCTTAGGCCAAATGCAATCAATTCAGGCTGGTTGGCCTTTCCTTTGTATCACCTCAGATTTCTTGCTGAACATTTGTCACACTTGTCTACGTGATCTGGCCACTTTCCAGACTCACCTTTTCCACCCATCTAACACATCTCTATTGAATTTATGTTGAAAAAAGAAAATCTGAGCCCTGCTACCTGACTATTCTCACAAAGAAAGCCTGCAGTGGTTGTTAAAGAGTTTGGGTTATTTCCCATACGTACCAACTACATTTCTGCACATACCAAGTATTTTTCTGCCTATGCTACTTCCCCCTGCCATCACTGTCCTTCTCTTCCTCTTTACTTAACAATGCCATTTTTAATTGGTTAAAGTGGGAAAAGATTAGGACTTAAAGTCCCAGACCAGCTGCAGGGTCTTGGGAAGGTTATTCAGCTTCCTTGGCTGTGAAAATAAAATAGCAAAAATCATGCTAATAATAATGATAACATATCACAGGCTTGTAGTGGGAATTAAATGGAGACTTGTTGTAAATTATGATTATAGTGCCTGGCACTCAGGAGGATATACAAATTGTCCATCTCATGTTCTTTCTTGGAGCCTCTGCTTCTTTATTCACAAAATGAGAATACTGTATTAATAACATTCTCCTTAAAGTATTTTGTTGTGATCAGACGAGATGTTCTTCTTACCTTTTCCACCCAGCCTGACTCACAGAAGCCCTTATTTAGGCACCTTCCCCAAGGGCCATGGTTTGTAGTCATACCTACTGCCTGGGCCACTCCACAAGAATTTATCATAAATGGTCTTGATATTTCAGGTTGTTGCTTTGCTGAGGTTTTTTTTTTTTTTTTTTTTGTCTTTCTTATCTATTCTGACCCATATTATCTGATTGCAAGCCCCTGAGAACAGGAATTATGTCACCATGGAGCCTTGCACACAGTAAGGGGTCAATCATCATTGCCTATGACTGCTGGGGACAGGGAAGGAGATGGGGACAGGGGTGCAGATTCCCAGTTCTAGCTCTGGCCAAATGTTCTTCTATCTCAGAGTCCCAACAACCTGTTTGAGACTGCCTCTCCTTCTCACCCATGCAGTGGAAACCATTTTTCCAGAAACTGCTGAGAAAGAATATCAGCAGAAGAAAAAAAAGGATTAACCTGTTTACTGCTCTGCTCTCTCTTAAGTACATTCCAAACATGTGTGACAAACCATTTCTTCTTCCCTGAAGAAGGAAGGTGTAGAAAGAGATGCAGATACTGACTCCACAGAGCTGCCTCTTGTTCCCCGTGAGTACATCTCCCTGAGGGTTGCCCCTGGCTCCAAAGCTAAATGAGGCCTTTAACGACACCCTTGGGAATCAAACATTCAGAGCAGTAAGAACACGGTTCCCAGAGAGCTATCATTTCAGTGATCACACAGAATTGAGCTATCTCCGTTGCACTATTTTTATGTCTGCCCAGCACAATTTTTTGCTCAATCCCGGGTCCACAAGCCAGCCAGGATTTTCTTGTCTGGAGCCGTGGCCTCTCTCTCAAACACCCCAGATTTAAATTAAGCAATAGTCCACCCTACACACACACCTCACATTTCTTCAAAACCAGCTCTTCCCAGACATTGATGAGAACCAGTGGAGAGTCAGGACAGGAAACTCTAATGTCCATGTCCATGTCTCCCCATCCTTCATTGTCACCTCCTCCCACAGAGCAGAATGAACAAGCAACCGATAGCTTTCAGACAATTTAAGTTCCAATAGCAAAAACACCCACGTGTATACATTATAAGTCAATTAAGTCATTCTCAGCATTTTCTCCTTTCTCAAATAATAAGGGTTAGAGAAATCTTTCCAACCATGGTTACTGTGTGAAAAGATTTTATCTACTGATGAGCTGGAATGAAGAAGCAGAGGGGAAAAGTTCTGGAAAGCAAGAAACCCAAGTTCTACTCCTACAAGTAAATATGGAGAGGCAAACCTGAACAAGTCTCATTTGCTTCCTTCTCTTCATCATCTAAACTCATTTCTTGAGTACAAAGAGCAACATCTCCCTTGCCTGACAAAAAGGGGCTACACCAGGTGATCTTCTGATCTGCCTTCCAACTTTGGAAACTATGGATGGCTTGGGAATAGCGGGAAGAAGAGCATGCTATGGAAGCCCTACAGTGATGGTTCTCAGCAGGCTAGGGGAAGGCTGGATTTTTGGTTGCCATAAATGGGGCAGGGGGTGAGTCATGGGTGAGCAGGAGGCTACTGGTATCTAGTGGGTTGAGGGTGATGCTTAACAGCCTATAATGCACAAGACAGTTCCTCAATAAAGAACTATCTGGTCTAAATGTCAATAGTGCTGAGGTTGAGAAATCTAAAGTAATCAAACCGTGACTTTGGGAAAGGTGATAAGATAAGTACAGGAGTTGCAACATCCCTCTACCCTGAAATAAAGTGAACTTATCCTATTTTATACTTTGAACTAGAGAAGCACTTTGTTTATATACATAAAAGTAGAGGGGTTTCTGCTTCCAGGTAGAGGTTCCTGACTGAAGAAAAACACTGACTGGTGAAACACACTTCTTCCCTTGGAGGTGATACAATCACACTTCATGTAACCAAAGAAAATTCTGTCAGGTTAGTCTAATGTCCCTCGTGTGAAGAGGTGAGAGCTGAAGAAAAGAGCAGGCTGAGGAGACAACCAGGAAGGCCTTCCTCCACTTAGTTTCCGTTTTGCCCCAGCTGATGGACAGCACTGCAATTAGCTAAGCCATGGGGTCCAAGAGCAAACACAGCCACACCAAAGCAAAAGCTTGTAATTGGGAACAGGAGGGGTTCTCTACATGAGGATCCTTCTCAATCCAGTGGGTCTTGGTACCTCCATTCTCCCTTCATGGGGACCCTCTTTGACACACTAGCTAGTTGCTCTAGAAGTGATACCCATGGGTGCCAGCCAATGCCCTTAGGTAAAATATGGTTGCTGAAAGCTAGTAACACATATAGCAACCTCCACAGCACAGAGAATAAACTTTATAGAGTTGAATTTGCTCACTGTGACTCTTTAAGAGGTCAGGTCCCTCCCAGTATCTCCCCAGCCCATAAGGATCTATCTACAAGCATCATTGAAAAGCACCAGTCTCCAAGCTTAACTTATGACAGGATGAATCTGCCACCAGGCGAACATGAGAAGACATAAACAAACACAGCCATGCTTTTTAGAATAATTATCATGCTGAAATAGTTCTCTTCTCATTCAGGATGAGTAAGCAGAAAACAAAACAAAAAACTTTAGGGACCCCTAGGTTTATCGCAACTTTATTCACAAAGCGAAGATACAGAAACAATCCAAGTGCTCATTAATACACAATTGTAGGGGCACCTGGGTGGCTCGGTTGGCTAAGCATCTGACTTTGGCTCAGGTCACAATTACACGGTTCATGGGTTCGAGCCCCGCATCAGGCTCTGTGTGGACTGCCAGCTCAGAGCCTGGAGCCTGTTTCAGATTCTGTACCTCCCTCTCTCTCTGACCCTCCCCTGCTCACGCTCTCTTTCCCTCGCTCTCACTCTCTCTCTCTCTCTCTCAGAAATAAATAAAAAACATTTAAAAATTTAACAAAACAATTGTATAAGGAAGACAGAATATATATACATAATGGAAAAATATGTAGTCATTAAAAAGGATGAGATGATGCCATTTGTGACAACACAGACAGACCTGAAGGTATTATGCTAAGTGAAATAAGTCAGACTGAGAAAGACAAGCACCATATGATTTCACTTATACATGGAATCTAAAAAACAAACAAAAAGCAGAATCAGATCTATAAATACAGAGAACAAATTGATGGTTGTCAGGGCAAAGGAGGTAGAGGGATGGACAAAATGAGAGAAGGCGAGAGGGAGATACAGCCTTCCAGGTATGGAATGAATAATTCATGGGAATAAAAATCACAGCACAGGGACAGATAGTCAATAATATTGTAATAGCATTGTACAGTGGCTAATGGTAGCTATACTTGTGAATGTGGCATAATACATAAAGAGGTTAAATCACCATGGTGTATATCTGAAACTAATGTAACACTGTGTGTCAACTATACTCACCAAAAAAAAAAAAAGATTTTTTTTAAAACGTAGGGCTCATTAAAGTATTCTGCAACAGGTAAAAAAGAGGAAGATGTAGTACAAAAGAAATAGAGGAAAGAAATTGGGGAGAATTTACCAGTAAAAAAAATTAGGCAGCAACTGCTTTGTCAAAATTAATACAAAATCTTGACTTCAAGAAATAAGAGATGAAAGGATTAGACATAAGAATAAGTAAAAAAGAAACCTGCAGAGATTAAAAAAAAAAACAGATGTAGTAAAATGCTATAGGAGAATTTAAACTAATCTTTGACAGAGTAGTATTAAAATTTCAGCAAATTAAATCATATGTAGAGGATAAACACAACAATTTCACCCAGAAGCTGACAAAAATGACAGAGGGAGGAAAAATATTAAAAGGGTAAATTATTTATATGAATGACAAAAGCACCTCAATACCGGGATGATTAGTATTCCTTCACAGGAGATCAGAAAAAGTGAATCAGAAGTAATATCATAAAAAGAATGTCAAAGAAGGAAAGTTCTAGGAATTGGATAAAGATCACCTCGACCAAAAGAGGTGGCAAATGACATTCAAGGCCAGGATATAACAATGCAATGTGTTTTCTGTCCTGTTCCACTGGGACTCTATCCCCTGGAAGCCAGCCTCCACGCTATGAGAAAAGCAAACAGCCACGTGGGAAGGCCACGTGTAGGTGTTCTGGCCAACAGTTCCAATTAATGTCCCAGCCACAGGCAGTATCAAAAGCCAAACATGTGAGTGAGCCTTCAGATAAGTTCTGCCCACAGGCAGCAACTCACCTCTAGCTTTCAAATGCCCCCAAATGCCCCCAAGATGAGCTGTTCCTGCAAGTCCTGGACAACATGCAAGTTCATGACCAAACTAAATGACAGTTGCTGTTTTAAGCCACTTTTCTTAAAGGTTTTATTATACAACAATAAATAACTTAAGCCAACCGAAAGCTTCCCAACTGAAAGGAGGTTAAACAGACTATGAAGCACTGGCTCTTGCACAGTGACTTGGTGCGACTGCCTCAGAACTGAGATAAGAGCAATGTCAGAGGAGCAGAGGGTTCATGTGGGGTTTCAGATTCATGTCCTTCCCCCAAAGTATCATGGAGGTGGCTGCCACTGAGTTGTTCTGGGCCCTGAGAACACTAAATCTTCAGAGGCTTTCCAAAACACACGTGTGGTTATCTAAGAGACTCCCTGGCAATAGCCTAGGGTTAATAGCTTTTGGAGAAGTTTTCCACACACATATACACACAACACTGCAAAGTTATTTATGTGACTTACAAAGACATCTTTCAATATTTACAGCTCAACTTGGAGAGTTCTTTTCCAATGGATCCAGGAGCTACTTCGATAGGATAAACAACAAGGGTTGTCCTCTAGGATTTTTAAACCAGCTTTTAACTGTGGCAAAGTACAACTTGCCAAGGTGTTGGGGGAAGAAAAGAGCAATGCCTACGCAGCCCCTGGGGAATCTGAATTTCTTGACAACTGATGCCCCCATTCCTGATGGTTCTTGAAGTCTTCCTTCACTTCGACCTGTGAACATGGGACTCTCCACTTGCCTTGGGCCACCACCACTGGTAGAACCCAGGGCAGCTTCCCAGGAGCTGGTGAGAAACAGTTCTGGGCATCTGACTCATCCCTCACAAACTCCCTCTAGGAGAGCCAGAACAGCTGTTTAAGACATACAATATAGCCCCGTGACAGTGGGGGGAAGGGGTGGGGGAAAGCACTGAACTTTTTAAAAACAAAACAAAGAACTTAATATGTACTAGCCAAGTATACTAAATTTATTCCTGCCCGCCAAGAGGCTGAGCTGGGCCCAATGAAAAGAGAGGCGTCCCCTTTACCTCAGATAATGAACTTCAATGGAACTCAATACTGAGATGGAAGAGAAACAGGGATGGGCCCAGTGTGGCTCAGCAAACGAAGCAGCTGGGTGTGGAGGAAACCCTCACCAGCCTTTTTAAATCACAGATTACATCTCACACAGCCCTGTGCCCCTCTGGGTGAACCTGGAGACCAGGCCTGTCCCTGCCACCAGCACTCTCCGTGCTCACCTTGGCACCTGACTGGGTCAGTCCTCCCCACCGCTCCCTCTACTGACCACAAAGACAAGTGCCGAGGCCGGTTTTCATTTAATGGTTTCATAAAGAATTCTACAAGGTAATTTCACAGGGAGACTCAAATGTAACCAACATTGGGAAGTAACAGATGTCCAGAAATCTTTTCTAACATCTCGGGGTACAGACGGACTACAGGCAGGTGCTGCGTGGGAAGGGGCTGGCCAAGTCCTCCCTGAGGGATCACGGAAGCACAAGCCCTGAGAAGAGGATGAGCCTGTAATTGCCTTCTCTTCTCTGATGGTCACAGCTGGACTTTGGGACTGCTTCCTCTAAAACCTTCATTATGGTCTTCATTATCAGAGTAGCTCTGCTCCCCTCCCACCAAATGTATAAAAAGTTACATTTTTAGGGAATGTTCCCACAGGCAATCATTGTTCCCCTAATCCCTCCCCCTCTACTTGCAAAGTTGACATAATTTGAAATCCCCAAGAACCTAAAGGATGGATGAGCCATAATTCACCAGTATTGAGGATTTTCTTGCCCTTTCTTAATTTTATTTGCTTCCCTGCTTTTCTTTATCTTTTCCCTTCCACTGCCTTTAGTGTAGAATATTATCTTTTGTTTCCCAAAGGTATCAACATAGTTTTTTGAACCTCTATTCTATACCTACCTTTTGGTCCCCTATGCCCTACTATTCTCCACCAAGATTCCCTTCAGCCCCTCTTTCCATGTCCTACATAACTGACTTCACTTTCCACTATCAGGGATTCCTAGTCCC
>NW_027531877.1:4518196-4597890 GCF_008692635.1 Crocuta crocuta | reverse complement strand
CCCCCCCCGCCCCAGCCCCCTGCCATTAAACAGAACCTCCAGGCCTATCCATGTGCTTTCAGGATTAGCTAACAGCTCTGAATTAGCTAACAGCTCCCACAGCCTGTAACACTAATAGAAATGTGCTAAATCATTCAATGATCAACTTAGGTCCTAAACAGAGGCTTTTTTTCCAGTGAGTGAATTTGTCTGCTGACAGTAGGAAAAAAAGAATAATCATAGCTAACCCTTAATAGTGCTTTCTATATGCAAGGAATTATTCTCTCTCTCTCTCTGTGTGTGTGTGTGTGTAATTCATTTACTGCTGATATCTACTCTATGAGGTTATTGTTCTCCCCATTTTACAGAGGAGGAAATTGGAGCTCAGGGAAGTTACACAAATTACACATAAAACTTTCAGCAGTACTAAGAGGCGGAACCAGAATTCAAATTTGGGTAGTGTGGCTCCTGAGTTTGGACTCTTCACTGTTAATGCTGTACTGCCCATAAGATATGGGGGATAAAAGGTCCTGGAATAAACCCAAGATCACCTTTTGAAGTGAAAGAGCAATAAAAAGAGACAGAAATTAGCGGTGGCACAAAATAGCTGTATATGTCCTATAGCGATATAGGACAAAGTACTTACCTCTCTCCACTTCAGTTTCTTTATCTGTAAAATAGAAAGAACTCTACTAATTCACAGGATAGGTGTGAGGAATAAAGAACATACAAATACAAGGAAAATGTGTTTTATGAATTGCACTCCTTTGCGTTTCAAGAGAGACCAGAAATAACAGATGCATCAACAAGATAAAATTGATTTAGCTCACACATTAAAAACAACAACAACAACAACAACAACAACAACAACAACTAAGAGGTAGGTAGTCTGAAGCTGGTTTTACACCAACAGTGCTGTTAGGAACCCAGATACATATGTTTCTCTACAATCCCTTAGTACCATCTTCATGGTTACCTCATGGTCAAAGAGGACTGCTGCAACTCCAGACATCATGCCTACTCTCCAGGGGAATTAGAGAGTTAAAGATTAGAAAGAGCCTGCATTAGCTGATTGTCTCCCAGGTCGTGCATTTTTCCGAATTGCCACCCAACAACTTCTACATTTCACTGGTTAGAACTTAGTCACATGACCATATCTAGCAGCAAGGAATGCTGGGAAATATGACCTTGTTATCGAGCACACTGCCATCTGAATGAAATCAGGGTTCTCATGCTAAATAAAAAGGGGATAAGAATACCGGTTAGGCAATCAGCAGTCTCTGGCCACAAAAGGACACTAAATTTTATTGAGCATCAACTCCCTGCCAGACACTTCACATAAATTTTCTCATTTGATCTTCATAATAACTCAGACAGATTTGGAAGTTACCATTACATTTATAGATAAGGAGTTGGGATCAGAGAAAATAAGCAACACAGCTCCATTGGGGAAGCAGATATAAACCAGATCTGACCTCAAAATATGAACTCTATCCATACCATTCAGCCTCCAAACTTTTCTCCAAGGAAAAATATTTTGCAAAAGTTCAGGCACCACGTTCATCTTCAAGACTTCCGTTGTATGAATACCTCAAATTATTTCTCAGTTTCTTCCCTGGAGAATGTGAAGGAGTAACTTCAATTGTTTTGTAAGAACTGCAGAAACAGAACTGCATACCATTTCTGTTTGTGGGGGAGAAACATTCATTGAACATACATACATATGTTTCCCAGTTACTGATGTGTCCATACTGTGAAAGCATTTCCTGGCCTCTCTTTCCACAGTCAAAATAAACAGGCAGAAAGGTCACTTCTGCCGAAAGCAAACTATCAGTGTGATTAATGGGTAGGCCTCAAGTTCCAACCCCCTTTCCTGCAGCCACAGATTGTTTATATTAGAAAGCAAAGATAATCTTTATGTTTTCTATCCTCTTGATCAGTTCTGAAAGAAGGGATGGCAGAGAACACTGAAGCACCACATCGGAGTCCTGCATTTGCACACTGGGTCCCTTCCAGAAGTCAGAGTGTTGGAAGAATGAGGAGGTGCAATGCAACCAAGGAAACAGCAATGTTTGAATAGTTGACAACAGGCTCTTCAACACCTTGTGCTCAGTCTTAATAGAAGCTTCCATGCAATTCGCTCCCCTGCCTAAGTAGAAGACAATCCTGATTTGTACAAACTGAGCATAAATTGTTGCCATTACTCACTCTTCCTACAAAGTGACCCTGAGGACATGTAGATGTCTCACCTGAAAGTGAGACCTTGCTTTTCAGCTCCCTCCACATGATAGATAGGGAGGCTTATTTGCAGACATCCAGCACCTTGTGACTTGTACCCCCTTTCAAGTGTCCAGAATACTACTTCCCTGCCCCCACAGCTACACTGCATTTGGAAGAAATCAGGTATTTAATTTTACTTCAGGGATACCATGTATAACCTATTAGTATTCTTTCCTGAGGAGTGAATTTGAGAAGAGAGAATGAGGACAACACAAATGTGGAAAAAGACAGTCTGGCAACTTGAAGATGAATTCCTTCCCCTTCCAAGTTTTTCTTTTGGATTAATCTAGCTGAAAGGATTTCATATTTCTAACAAACGTCCTCTGAACCAAAGAGAGTTTGATGGCTCAAGAAAGAAGGAAGGAAGGAAGGGAGGAGGGAGGGAAGGAGGGAAGAAGAGAGGTAAAGGGAAGGAGGGAAAGAAAGAGAAATAAAGGGAGGAGGTATATTTTTTTTTTTATTATTTTGCTAGATTTATTTTTTAAACATTTACTCTTTTCTAATCTAACAGCTGTTTATTTTTTTTTTGTTTAATTTACAACCAAGTTAGTTACCATATAGTGCAACAATGATTTCAGCAGTAAATTCCTTAATGCCCCTTACCCATTTAGTCCATCTCTGCTCCCACAACCCCTCCAGCAACCCCATTTGTTCTCCATATTTAAGAGTCTCTTATGCTTTGTTCCCCTCCCTGTTTTTACATTATTCTTGTTTCCCTTCCCTTATGCTCATCTGTTTTGTATCCTAAGTTCCTCATATGAGTGAAGTCATATGATACTTGTCTTGATTAACTAATTTGTCTTAGCATAATACCTTCTAGTTCCATCCACGTAGTTGCAAATGCCAAGATTTCATTCTTTTTGATCGCCGAGTAGCACTCCATATATACCACATCTTCTTTACCCATCCATCCATCAATAAACATTTGGGCTCTTTCCATACTTTGGTTATTGTTGATAGCACTGCTATAAACATTGGGGCGCATGTGCCCCTTCAAAACAGCACACCTGTATCCCTTGGATAAATACCTAGTAGTGCAATTGCTGGGTTAGAGGGTAGTTCTGTTTTTAATTTTTTGAGGAACCTCCATACTGTTTTCCAGAGTGGCTGTACCAGTTGCATTCTCACCAGCAGTGCAAAAGAGATCCTCTTCCTTCACATCCTCACCAACATCTATTGTTGCCTGAGCTGTTAATGTTAACCATTCTGACATGTGTGAGGTGGTATCTCATGGTAGTTTTGATTTGTATTTCCCTGAGGATGAGTGACGCTGAGCATTTCTTCATGTGTCTAGTAGCTATCTGGATGTCTTCTTTGGAAAAGTGTCTATTCATATCTTTTGCCCATTTCTTCACTGGATTATTTGTTTTTTGGGAGCTGAGTTTGATAAGTTATTTATAGATTTTGGATACTAACCCATTATCTGATATGTCATTTGCAAATATCTTCAGGGAGGAGGTATATTTTCAAAGTACAAAAAGCATGAGGAGTGCTGAGGAAGTGGTGAAGGAACCAAAAGAGAAAGAAGAGAAGGGGCATCTGAGTGTTAGAGGAAAAGAACTCCTGGGAGGCAACAGAGAGAACTAAAAAGAAACCTGAGGATTCTCCACCTTTCTACTACTCAGCATCTCCTAGAATTTGCATTGAAGTTCAACAGAAAGGTGTTTCCAAGGGTTGAATTTGCACCAGGGTTCACATGGACTCCTAGCAGTGAGTCTAGAGGGCAAAACTTAACACACGGAAATAGAGGAGGGGGGATTTCAGGCCAGTAATATAGGAAAAGAAGAATGACTAGAATTTTTCTACCTACATTGAAGACTTGTCAGGACAGTCTGTGTGCTCTCTATGTCTAGTAAATGCTGTCCCTGACGGATGATAGGTAAGCCCACTGGGTTTCACTAAAATCTCTTCATTCAAGTGCCAGACCCAAGAAGAAGATGTGGTAGAAGTAAGGGGAGAGTCTAAGTTATGTCACCAACTATCTGTCTACCTTGGGACCAGAAATATCCACTTTCCAGGATTCAGAGTCCCCTTAAAGCATTAGGCAGGAAGTTCTACTAAGTTTCAACATTTAGCAACCAAGGAAACCTAGGGCTTGATCCACCAATCCACCAACAGGGAAATAAAATAGGCAAGGGTTTTTCTAATGTTCAGCTACCATGAGAATTAATGCAGAGAGAACTCCAATATCCTGCCTTTTGCCTTTGCATTGTTCATTTTTCCACTGGGAGAAGTATTTTTAACAGACCTCTGAATAATAAGTAGAAAACTCTCCACAGACCTAGAGCTTGGAAATTCTGGCACTCCAGGACCCACATGATCACATTTTTGTATGATTAGTACAAGGTTTTTCAGATAGGTATTTGTTTGCATTGTGGAAACAGTTCCAAAATCAATAAGAAATGGTATACCTTATCACTCCCCAGAAGGGAAAAACAATAAAGAATTTTGTAAACCGTGTCTGGGAGGCTGAAAAGTGCAGGCATTCACATCTAATGCACAACAGTCACAGCCCTGGAGACAGCATTTATCACACCTCACTTTAGGAGCCGTTTCTTCAAACCAGAGGAATCAGCCCAGAGAAACCCCAATACAAGAAGATAAGACTAACAGATGATTTCACTTTCCTTACCACCTGTGTTCAATCCAAATAGGAGAGGGCAGTGGGAAGCAGAGACACCATTAAAACTTAGACAAGTCCATGCCATCTGTGAGAGAACAAACCGGTTTCTGTTTGAGTGATACTATAACTCATTCTTTTAATTGGATGAAGAAGTGCATAGAGCAATATATGGCAGGGAAGTGGCAGTTCAAAGCACAGAGATAAATCATATCAAAGAAAATGAAAAAGAGCTAGTCAGGAGCAACAACATGTAGGATGATAGAGCAGCTCACAGAAACCAAAGAAAGACAAATTATTCATTGTTATGGGGCTGTCTAAACCCTGACAATGGCGCCAGGAACCGAAGAATGGGATGCAGGTGTGAGAGATGTCAGGATAGAAGAGTGTTGATACTGTATTGGGGGGAGAAAAAAGGAGGACCCCAAAGTAATAGAAGACATAACCTTGGGTGAAAGGAAAAATCATGCCACCAAGAGAAATGAAGAAAGATCTGGGCCTGGGTCAGACCTAAGTTTAAGATGGTCACTGGATATCTAGGTACTGGTGTGCTGTTGGGATCTGGCGATTTGAGGCAGAAGCCAAGGAAAGAACACGGAGTGGAAGCTGTGCCTTTGGAAGTCATTCAAATTGGGATCAGAGATGAAACCCCAAAAGCAACTGTATGGGGAGAGGAAATAGTGAATATTGCTTAGAAGACCATGGTTAAGTCCACTATTTGGGAATGGAACAAGAAAATGGAGTCAGAGGAAAAAGAAGGAAAGAAAGAAAGGTAGAGAGGGAAGGAGGGAGGAAGGGAAGAAAAGAAAAGAAGAAAGAGAGAAAGAAAAGAGAATGGTATCTGAAGAGTTAGAAAGAGAAACAGAACAGGAGAGTTAAGAAAAAGAGATTCAAAAAGCAGAAAGCATCCAAGTTTAAATTAAGAAACCTGAGAAAACATATGAGGATTTTCAAATTAAAGTGACCTTTGGAGAATAATTTAGAGGGAAGATCATAGCTAATACCAGGTGGACACCTTGAGAATACGGGCAGAGGAATTAGAAATGGCAAGTGTGCACTCCTCTTTCAAGAAGTTAGGCACCAAAGGGATGAGAGCCAAGACATCAGCAGCAGAGGACACATGAGCATTACTTTAAGAAGGGAAAACCAGTTAAGTAACCAGCACAATGGAGGTGGCAGTTTCCTGAGGCCATTCTTGTTCTAAGAATGCCAGAAATGAACAGCTTACCCCACAGCCATGGGCAAGTGCCAAATAACCTCCATGTTACTCCAATCCTGCTTCAGTGCTATCAAAGCTGATTAGAGTTGAGGGTCTGGAATGTGCCTGGTTTTTCTCAGAGAAAGGAGCAAAAGAAACACAAGACATTGTGATAAGCAACACATGCATGTAAAACAAAAGTTGGCCAGAGCAATTCCAAAGGTAAAGGTTGATCTTTATGGGAAATGACTCAAATGTCCCCATGGATATACTGAAATAGGGCTTTTACAGACTTGAGTACAATAGGCTATCAACATGAATTGGAGACACATGAAACCTAATTATGGCCACTGAACTGCCATTCCCTTTGGGTGACCCAAGACAAGTTCCTCAACTTCTGAGCTTCCATTTTCTTATCTAAGAAAAACAGTATCTCCCTGACCTATTACACCAGGTACTGGGAAATGAAGATACTTTATAAACTACAGAGATCCCTACAAATAGATATTTTTTTCATTCTTTTACTTATTTATTGAAACAAATAAAATTGTATTCTTAATGGTCTCAGACATTGAGACCAACTCTGTCTGATGTCTGGGATATTTAGGAGGAAAAACTCATTCACATAGAAGTTGGGGGCCTGCTTTTCTCTCTAAAGACTGAGAATGCAGTTTTTGATGAAATATGTTTATACGTACTTCTCTCTCAAAGTTTTATTTTGAGTTCTATCAGTAGAGAAAGGGAAAGTAAAACAAATCAGAATTCTTCTCACAGACCAGGGGACTTGAAAAAAATTTTAAGTTGTTTCAAATTATTTGACAAAAAGATTTTTCATTTTATATTTAGTGTGGGTAGAGAATTGACTAGCAGGGGACTAATTCAATCAAGCTGTTATATTTTATGAGTTCATTTGAATTTCCCAACTGAATTATAGCTTCTTAATTCAGGTTTTTCCATTTAAATGTTGGTGTTATAAAATACATTTCCATAGAAAAAATCTGGTCTCTTTACGGGGGCATTTGGTGGCCAGAAATAGAAAAATCAATCTTTTTTAAATTCAAAGAATCAGTAGTTTTTGGTCTTACAAAAATAGAAAGGGAGAAACTGGGGTTCAGGTATTATTAAGTGACTAGATGTAAAGGGTGAAACACTGGATTCAAAATTTTCAACTGGAGCATAGTTAAGTTTGAAAAGAAATCATTTTCTTCAAATTTAAGAAGGGTCTTACTTAAAATGGAGTACCAGTGATAATTTGTTTCTATTAAGAACCAAATATATATCCCAAAGTTTTGCCAGTGTCAAGAACATTTCAAGGTTTTCAATGAATACATGTCAAATGGGAAGTTTTCAAATGGACCTAAATTACACCATAAGGAGCTGAAGTTATACATGAAGAATAAGTCCAAGTAACATAGCTACCACACAATGGAATGACTTACTCAGACATATTATGGTATTCAAGCACTTCACTGGGAAGTTAAATATAAGGCTGGAATCTTAACTCTTTCATGTGGTTTGCTTGCAGTTCTCCTAAAGACAAAACATTCTAGACAACCTACCAAGTCTATTCCTTACTGGGATTTCATAATATATCCAAGCTGGAGGTGAAATAGAGTAGGAAAAGTGAAGAAATTAGGCCAGAAGTATATTTTTTCTTCCCATAAATAATGCTGTGGTTTATGAACCTACCTCTGTTGCTGAGTTGGAAAGCTTTGGACAAATAGTAAACAGGCTGTGTTCAAAATTCAAAATTTAAGAATATCACCATGCTTAGTACAAGCTCCCTTTTGCTTCACTGGGCAGGGAAAGGACTATAAATCATCTGTATTTACCTTCTTTATGATATCCCCCAGCTAGCTCTCAGATGCATTTATTGAGTGCCTCCTATATTCCTCAAAACAACCCTTCTGAATTCAGAAATATAGGTAATTTACCCTAGAACATCTAGGTAGTAATTGGCAGGATCTGGATTTATATCCAAATATGCCTGATTCAAGTTTCATTTTTAGCACCTCTTTGTTCACGAGGCTATCTCCATATGACAAAAAGTCAGAAGATAGTTTACACTCACTACCTCCTGTTCCTTCTGTGTAGCAGGAGAAACCTATATTCCCATGACTCCCCAGATCCAAAGGCCATGGAGACTGTGAGCTGGAAATCTGATCTCAATGACCAATATGGCAAAGGCCTGTACATTATGGGCAAGAAGAACCATAGAGGCTTCCTCCCCCCAGCAAAGTGTGGTTCCCAGCTACAATACAGGCCAAAGAAGAGGCCATCATGTCCTAACCTGATTGTTTTTCTCCCCCAGAAAGTTTGCCAACTTCCGGGCCTGATAGAGAACCTAAGTTTCCTTTGAGTCCATTAGTAGAATGGCCTTGCAACTGTATTCGCTGAATCTGATTGTATTTTCTACCTAATATCCCAACTCCATCCATATGCCCAGGGGTCTTGGCAATAGGAGTTTTCCTAAAGTCTAATAAATAATTACATGCAATATTTACTGCAATCTATTCCTATTACACCAACTCCCATTAAAATCAAAAGAAAAAAATGCTGATTCCTTTCCCAGAGCACTCGACCATATGCTATAAACTAACTCCTGTTTAGGCAAAATAGGCAAAAGGATGTGGGTTTTTTTTTTTAAGACCCTTTCCCTCAACTCACATAAAGCCTTTCTGATGTAAAAACTCTTTGAAGATTTCATTACTACTTGTTAGCTATGAGTGCCTCTCCTGTTAGGTGTGGTTTGAGCCAAGGCTAATGATGCTGAATTACCAAAGAAAAATCCTTTTTAGTAGAGGATCATCTTTCCAATTGCAATTGGAAAACTAACATTTGAACATTTGCCTTTGAGATTTTCCTGCCCGGTTTCACAGAGTGAAACTCTACATTTACTCCTAGATCAGCATCTGTCTCCAAAATCATTTCTATTCAATTCAAAACATATTGCCATGCTCCCCCTTTTGTCCATTTTCATGAGAGAGATTGATGAAGAAAATGTGAAAAGAAAATTACTGTCTAATAATGTCTTCTGTGATGTCTTCTGGCTTACAGAGCATTTTCATAAACACCATTTAATTTTGTGTTATCCTTCCAAAAATTCAGTAAGGAGAATATTATAGTGATTTTTCCCAATAAGGAAACTGTGGCTCAAAAAATTCTAGCCCAAGATCACACACCACTGTAAAGACTTTACTCTGGTATTGATAGAAACTTCCAGTTGTCCCCTAATATATTTTCTCTCTTCAATTAGTAATAGAACCCTCAGTTTTTGGCTTGGGCATACAGCAATCCAGGCGGGGAAAAACCTACATTTTCCAGATTTCCTTGTAACTAGGTGGGACCATAACATTAAGTTTTGTCCAAAAGTATTTAAGAAGAAAAAGGCATATGCAGTTTCCAGGAAGGGCCTGTGAGTGGTACTGTGCAGTCTTCTTTCTACTTGCTAGGATGCAAACATGATGGCAGGAATGGGAGAAGCCACCTTGGACCATGAGGTAAGCTTGGCCATGGAGATCCTACCTACGTGGCAGAGCCACAAGGTAGAAGGTACCTGAGTATCTGCCAAATTTGTGGGACAAAGGAACCATCCTAGACAGCTTATATCCTCATATTAACATGAAAAAGAAAGAAAGCCAGATGAAAGAGCAAACTCCTGCCTTATTTAAACTATTGTTATTTTTATTTTATAATTACTCACAACTGAACCTAACTTTAACTGAGAACTAAGCCTTAACTGATAAGCAGCTTGACTTATTCTCTACAATATGATGGAGGTAAAAACAAGAAAGCAATAATCTGATGAGACTGGATGACTTCTCTGCAAACAACCAGTTGAGGTAGCTGGCTGCCAGAGGTGCTTCCTGGCCTACGGCATTCTGAGTAGACTGGGGCCAAGGCTGGCCAGAGTCCTCACTTGAGTCTAAATGTTTAACTGAGTCTGAGAAGCAGGTTCTCTGGTAGGCTGCAGTATCGATGCAGGAACTCTTCATTTAACTCCCAAAATCCTGTTTCTTATAAAAGTCAATGCTGAAGAAGGACAATGAAATAACCATATGATTTTTCCTGTGTTTGTCCCTTCGTCACAGCCCCTATCCTAAAAACCTCCCTCATCATTATTAATTATGAATCAGTTTTACCTTGTATTAAGGCCCTTCCTCTCGCTGAAATCTACCTCCCTCTGTCAGCTCCCCACTCACATGCCAAATATCAGTAAGCCGCAATACTTCTCACACCATTTGTCCTTCTGGTTCATTTTAAATTCAGCGAAAGTTGGCTTTCTTTCTAGCCAGTTTTCCTTTGGTCATTTTCTCACAAGTTCTAACTCTCCCTCTGCTCCCTCGTGAAAACCTAGGCTCTTTAACATGTTCCCATCTATTTGGATCTCCTCTCACTCATTTGCATTCTGATTTATCTGAACACTCCCCTCTGTCCCATATGAATGTTTCTCTGGACTGTTAAGAACATGTTGAGCTCTGAGAATCTTTTCTGAATCAAAATTCACTTCTTTACTGAAAGCTTTCCATCACTGTACAAATCTTTCTGGTCATGTCTACCTACACCCCAAAAAGCATAAATCTCAGGAAAATAAACCTATAAAGAAACAAGTGGCAAAGCTGTCAAATGGCCAGTTTTCCTCATAGGTTGGTTTTTAACATTAAAAAATAACTTTTGCCCGTATTTTTTATTACCTGCTATCATCTTAAAATAGTTTTTCACAAGCATACACTAAACTACAGGGAAAATAAACTAGATCCAAAGGGCTCTCAATAGTAAACCAACAGTGGTGTTGAGACATAATTTAGTCCTTTCCATTGTGGTTTAAAAAAGACAGCTCATGTGGGCTTTCACAGCTCCCCTAAAGATACAAGACTGTGATCTCAAGATCTCGAATATCTACAGGGAAAGTTGTATGAACACTGGAGAACTCACTGAGAAACCTGGGCTGGGAAGAGAATTTTGATTTCCTAAGAAGAATGGGCAGCTGGGAATCAGTAGTTTTCTTTCTAAGAAAAAAAAACTGTTCTGCCAGTTGAGTAAGACAAAAAAAAATTTTTTTAAATAAAACCAGAGGTGAAACATTTTAGGTATAATCAAGAAACAATTAAAATTAAAAATGTTGGCTGATGAGGGTAGAGGAGAGGGAAATGGGGTTTATGGGCATGGAGGAGGGCACTTGTTGGGACGAGCACTGGGTGTTATATGTAAACCAACTTGAAAATAAACTATGAAGGGAAAAAATAAATAAATAAACTTAAAAAAAAATAAATAAAATTTAAAATGTTTATCAGAAGGACCTGAACGTGAGACAGGAAATTTTCAACACCCTAGAGGAGAGTAGGAAACAACCTCCTTGACTTCGACCACAGCAACTTCTTANGTGGGGGGGAGGAGGGATGGGCATGGAGGAGGACACTTGTGGGGATGAGCACTGAGTGTTATGTGGAAACTAATGTGACAATAAACTATTTGTAAAAAAAATGTTTATCAGATATTCTATATAGTATATTTTTATAAATAAATTTATGTTTATTGATTTTTCTAAATCTAATATGAATTCTAATTCTAACTTTTAATCCTAAAAGTTTAGGGGCTTTAGCTAATGAAGACAAGTTTTCAATTCTACATAAGATAAAAGGTTAGAATTCCTTTAGGGTGAGTATCCCACTGCCAAGTGCCTTGAAGGTTGGACCTTGGGAATCATGACTCACCACCACCCCTTACTGGTGCTACTGATAATTACAAGTGCAGCTACTGAAAGGAAAAGTTGAACTCCTGAGGCAATGAGTTTCCTATGAGCTCCAGGGTTTGGGGGCAGTATCTACTGTTGACTATTTTATTTGCTCTGCTTGAGAACACTTAGATGGAGGTTCAAATATTGAAAAGTAGAAGAGGGAGAAAGACTAACAGGGGAGAGAAGAAAGATTTCAAAAAAAGAAAAGATTCTCTACTTTCATGTTCTTTCTAACTGCAGGTATTCACTAGTATCTGTACTTTTGTCCTCTTGATTTTTTTAAATGTTTATTCATTCTTTTATTTTGAGACAGAGAGAGAGTGAGTAGGGGAAGGGCAGAGAGAGAAAGGAAGAGAGAGAATTCCATGCAAGCTCTGCACTGTCACCACAGAACCTGACACGTGGCTCAATCTCATGAACTGTGAGATCATGATCTGAGCCAAGAGTTGGGTGCTAGACCAACTGAGACACCCAGATGCCCCGTCTTCTTTATTTCTATGAAAATATATCCAAATTTGTTCACTTGGCCTGAGACAAGATTTTACTAATCACCAAAGAGCAATAAAATGTTGCTGAGTTCAGTGAGGTCCGGACCAGATTGCCATCATCACTGAACTTAGCAACAGTCTAGACCATGTAACCACAAATCATCAGAAACCAATCAAAGAAACTCCTGGAAAGAATGACTCCTTCCTCTGGCCTAGTCACATCCCAGCTCTCAACATCCTCACTCACTCGTTTCTAATCAGTTTTACTTCAGTTCTTCAAATGCTCCAAGATTTCTCCCACATCCAGTCTTTAAAGATACTGTTGTCTCTGCCTGGAATATTCTCCTGATGCTCACTTGGCTCACTCCTCTCTCAGCTCTCATATCAGCATCACATCCTTCAAGGAGGCCCTCCCAGGTCCCTCTCACAGACTAGTGTAGGAGCCCCATAGCCTTGTGCAGGCTCTGGAAGAGCACTACTCCATTAGTAACTCATCATTTCAAGTGCATAGTCTTTGCTAGACCTTGTGATTCATAGAAGAAGGGGCCATCTCTAGTGTACCTGCCACCATACCCCTGGAATATATAGTATAATTCCTGGCATCCAATGATGCTCAATAAGCATTTACTGAATAAATTGACAAATCAATGAAACAGATAGACAAGTAAGTAATAATCTGATTTAATACCACATCAATAGATGGCAATCCTCCACAATCTGTTAAAGTCAAGTCTCAGCTAATGACAATAAGCACAAAAGCAGTCAAATATTCACAAGTCCAAATGCAAGGAAATTCTTAAGTCCTGGACATCAAAAACCAAATGTTAATTCCCAAAGTTATGCCTTTAAAGCAACCAAGAGGTGAAGGTTTTAAAAGGGTGGGGAGAGGGGGTGACAGTAGGGGCAATAAATGATCATCCATAACTCAATTTAAGGAAAGCCCAAGAAACTCTGTGTGAAGCATTTTGGTTTGTACTTGGTTCAGTTCCAAAATGCTGTTTCGGGGGTTGGCATGTTGAAATGAGGATGACAGACTGAAAACAGAAAATGTGCATAAGTCCCAAATCAGAAATAAAGGCAAGCAAATCAAGGCTTTGGAAAAGCAGTTTGCAGATGGAATTCAACAAGGAGTATGTGTGTTCAAATGCGACCCTGAGACAGGAACACAGTAAAGTCCAAAATAAGAGTCGCAGCTGACTTTATTGAGCCATCACCATATGCCTTGCAATGTGATCAGCATTCTGCAAACAGTGCCTCATTTAGTCCTTAAAACCATCTTAAAAGTAGACACCACTGTATTCTCATTTTATAAATGAAGTAACCAAGGGTTTACACAGTTAAATAATTTCTCCAGGTTATATAGTTAATTAGTGTGAAACCCATGTTCAAAATCAGTTTGCAGGGACCTAAATTCTTCAAGTCACTAGCCTACAAACTGCTCAAATCAAACATCTCTGTGCTCCATTTCAGCTATATCCACATTACCTGTCCTTTCAGTGACATTTCCAACCCCCACACCATTTTCCCAAGAATCCGATAAAAATATCAGAAAACTTATGTTTAAGCCCTTCTCTCCTGAACTGTCATAGACAGTTTTATTTTTAAAAATGCAGAAAAGTGGGGGCACCTGAGTGGCTCAGTCGGTTAAGCGTCCAACTCTTGATTTCAGCTCAGGTCATGATCTCATGGTTCTCAAGATTAATCCCCACATTGGGCTCTGCGCTGACAGCATGGAGCCTACTTGGGATTGTCTCTCTCTCACTCTCTTTCTGCTTCTTCCCTGCTTGTGGTCCCTCTCCTTCCCTCTAAATAAATAAATAAATAAATAAATAAGAATTTTTTGTTTAATCCAGAGAAAGTCTCCACTAAAGAAGGGAATCAGGCTTGGCATGTTGTAGCCTTCAGTCAAGGCTGAGAATGATGATATGATAGTGAAGCTCCACTTACAGATGTGTTTTAATTCTGCATGTGTGTCATGGTGCATGTGTGTGCTTCTGTGGGTGCGTGTGTCCACACAGGAGTGTGAATGCTCTGGGTACTGTCTAGAAGCATTTACCCCAAGCTGTAACAGTGACGATTAACAGGGAGTGGAATTAGAAGCAGGGTTAAAGGGGAAAGCTTCCTTTTTAGGCTGCATAATCTATAAAGCCTGTAGACTTTACAAGAAGCCAGTTAGGGCATGCAAGCCATCTAACCCATTTTCTGCTTGGAAAGAGAATTGTCTTGTGGCAACTATGACAGAAATCTCTCTTCACATCCGTCTCAGACGCTGTCCCAGACTTCTGACTCCTTCCTATTGGATGCTGCCTTGCTTATTTCTGCTGGAACTTATTACATTCTCGACCTATTTTGTTTTCTCTTTTTCAACATACTAACAGCTTTGATAAAACCCACTAAGACCACAATAAAACAATACTTAACAGCTCCCAAAACACTTTAGGGCACTCTGGTTTCTTTGACCACAAACACTTACCTCACAATGGGCCCTGGCACTGTTCTTCCTTCAGATGCGTGATCTGTATTTTTCCTGTCTACTCACACCTGTAGGTGAAACCTTAAAATAATCTTTAACTCATCCATCTCCCACATTTCCCAAATCACCAGGTTCTGTTTTTGCCCACATTGGTTTTTTTAATACACAATTAACGTATGAATATGTTCATTATAGAAAAGTAGAACTGCAAAGATGTATCAGGTAAAAAGTGAGTCATCCCTGATTCTTCCTCTAACTGCAAAGTTAATCACTGGAAATCCTTTGTATATATCCTTCCAAACAATTTCCAACGCATTTACAACCTAACCACACAAGACTGTTCTGAAAAGAACCTGCTCTTTTTTCATATCTTCATTCCTAATATATTTCTTGTCTTTTCATGTCAGCATTTTGGGGTCTGCCGATAGTACAATCAATTAATGTAACACTAAAAAGTATTAAAGCAAACTCAATTAATATAACACTACTGTACTGACAGGCCATTTAGGACATTTCTACTTTTTTTTAGTTCAATCTCTTTATTTTTTTTATTTTACTTTATTTTTACAAATAGTTTATTGTCAAGTTAGTTTCCATATAACACCCAGTGCTCATCCCCACAAGTGCCCTCCTCCATGCCCATCACCCCCCCTCCCCCTCCCCCCCATCAGTCCTCAGTTTGTTCTCAGCATTTAAGAGTCTCTCATGGTTTGCCTCTCTCACTCTTCCCCACTATTTCCCCCCTTCTTCTCCCCCACAGTCCTCCGTTTAGTTCCTCCTAATCCTCCTATACGTGCAAACATATGGTATCTGTCCTTCTCTGCCTGACTTATTTCGCTCAGCATAACACCCTCTAGTTCCATCCATGTTCCTACACATGGCCAGATTTCATTCATTCTCATTGCCATGGAGTATTCCATGGTATAGATAAACCACATCTTCTGGATCTATTCGTCCGTTGATGGACACTTAGGCTCTTTCCATGTTTTGGCTATTGTTGAGAGTGCTGCTATGAACATTGGGGTACATGAGCCCCTGTGCATCAGCACTCCTGTATCCCTTGGGTCAATTCCTAGCAGTGCTATTGTTGGGTCATAGGGGAGTTCTATTGTTAATTTTTTGAGGAACCTCCACACTGTTTTCCAGAGGAGCTGTCCTAGTTTACATTCCCAGCAACAGTGTAGGAGGGTGTCCGTTTCTCCACATCCTCGCCAGCATCTAAAGTCCTCTGATTTGCTCATTTTAGCCACTCTGACTGGCGTGAGGTGGTATCTCAGTGTGGTTTTGATTTGTATTTCCCTGATGAGGAGGGATGCTGAGCATCGTTTCACGTGTCTGTTGGTCATCTGGAGGACATTTCTACTTTTAAACTATTACAGGCAATGCTGTGGTGAATAGCCTGGCACACGTTTCTTCGTGCCCATTATGTATTTCTACAGAATGGTTCTTGGGAAATTCCTGCTAATGTCAATTTTGATAAATATTACCAAATCACCATTAAAAATGTGCCATTATTGTTTGATTCTCTTGCTTGATGGTATTTTCTTACACCTGTAGGGCAAGAGAGTCTCCCTATCTCTCACAGATATTCTTATTTTTCAAAATTAATGCAATTCTCATTCAGGACAACTTTACAATCAGGTTTTCAAGTTTCAGTGATTGTGTGTGTGTGTGTGTGTGTGTGTGTGTGTGTGTGTCAAGAAAAGAACAAAGAAATGCGGAGTGTGGATTCCTCACATTTCCACCAACTCTTGTCCCACCCTGCAGAAGAAGCTGCGAGGACCCTGGAAAAGCAGACATCCAAGGCTCACAAAGGCAAACTTCATCCTCTGTGTCTACTATGAGGCAGGGGTCAGGGAGTCAGGCAAGGGCCGCTCTGGGTCCCACCTGGCCCGTCAGCCTCCTGCTTCACGCAGCAGTGGCCTCAAGAGTCTCAGTTTGCTGGACAATCAGAAAGAGTCTTAAAGGCCCATCTCAGGAGGGTATGGGGGCTCAGGAGGGCCAGGCCAACCAGCCACACTGCAAAGCAAGGGAAAGAGGCTTTGGGGCCAGATGGGCTGGGCCGCAACCTGGCCTGTCCTCCATGTCTATCAGTGTGAGCCCATGTGAGTCACAGGACCATTGTGAGCCACTGGCTCCTAGCTGGTAGGTAATATGGAGATAGCTACTGCTTGCTGAAAGGACTGTGAGGTAAGGACTATCAATTACACTTGTGAAGGGTCTAGCACAGTGCCTGAAGCAGGTAAGTGTACAGTAGGCTAGAAAAGAGAAGAAAGAAGGATGTTTCCATTCTCTTTCTATCACCTTTCCTGTGGTTTTTCCTTTCTCCTCTCTTCACTCCTGCCCATCCCTACAACTCCACCATAACAACAAAGTTTGATGAGCTATCAGTCACCACTTGGTGTGAATGTGCTGGAGGCAAGGAGTCATCAGTTTGTCTCAAGACTTAGTTGGGGTCAGGGAGTCTGAGTTCTCATCTACTTCTCCCAGCCAGAGCCTCAGGGCCCAAACCCCTGAACATATTCTCCTATGAGGCGATTTTCATCATCTTCCTCCTCTATTAAGTCATTTGGCAAATATTTAGAGAGCACTTGTTCTGTGCCATGTACTATGCTAAACTTGGGGGACACAGCGGAGGACCCACAGACAGCCCGTGCCCTAGGTGGCATTTGTACTCTCTCCTTCATTCTCTGCACCAGCACTTATATATATGTGCCTATGATCTAGGATCTATTTTCAACATTTTCCTCTGCTCTGTAACACCACCCACTGCCAGCTCCCTCTGTCTCTCCTGCACTCCAATACACCCGCCCTTAAAGTCAAACTATAAAACAGCCCTACTAGCAAGAAGATTCAAGGACATAACCCTCTGAATCTTGTTCTTTAAATCATGTCAGTATCAAGGATACAGTATTGAGAAGCCTTGCTGTTTGAAATCCTATCAGGAACTGCAAGGCCAACATAAAAATAAACCAGCTTTAATCAAAGACAGAGCTAATGCTGAGAGTGTTAAAGCCACACTGCCTTGGTCTATGAGTCCATCAGTGTCCTTGTCACCACTTCTGTCCGAGTTCATCTGAACTACTGGTGCTCCCCCGGTAATGTATATCAACTCTGTTCAAGCACTGCTTGGAGAGACTGTGTTTCTAAATACAGAGCTCCCTTTCCTGACAAGCTTAATAAATTAAGGCTTGTTTTCAAAACTGGAGTCTGTTATCTCATCAATAATGCTTCATATTGAAACCACTGGCCATGGTTTCTGTGGCCAGGAGCCCCTCAAGCACTGGGACTAGTTCTTCTGGGTTGGATGGCCAAGAACAGATAATAACTAGATTTGCTACTGAAAGATTTTTTTAGGTGAGGAGTCTGTACCCTCTAGACATAAACATGATACAACTGTCTCCAGTAAATGCTGCCTAACAACACTCTGTCAAGCCCTGTCTCCTGCTGGGTAGTAGGCTCCTGAAACCATACCCAGACTGATTCAGAACTTTTCAGTCACATACAATCATGAAAATACATCTTTTTCAGTTCTTTAACAAGCCATCCAATTCATTTTAAAATTTCAGTCCTGGGGTGCCTCGCTGGCTTTGCTGGTGGATCAGGAGACTGTTGATATTAGGGTTATAAGTTAAAGCCCCATGTTAGGTTTAGACATTACTTAAAATAAAATCTTTTAAAAGTAAAGTGAAATGAAATAATAAAAAGTAAATAAAATTTCAGTCTAGTCTTTAGGACAAAGCTATGAGAGTTTAGGATGGAGGGGTGGGGAAGCAACAGTGTGTTTCCCTCCCTCCCTCAACAGGACTCAATACCATGGCTTCAGGCTCTCTTTCCTACCTCTGTGGTCAAGAAAAAAACCGGACATCTGAGGGGTGCCTGGGTGGCTCAGTCGATTAAGGATCCAACTTCGGCTCAGGTCATGACCTCATGGTTTGTAAGTTTGGAGTCCACATCAGGCTCTGTGCTATCAGCTCAGAGCCTGGAGTCTGCTTCAGATTCTGTGTCTCCCTTTCTTCCCTTCCCCTGCTCATGCTCTGTCTCTCTCTTTCTCTCTCAAAAATAAACAAACATTTTAAAAAAGAAAAAAGTCTGACATCTGAAAAGATGAATTCAAGATCTTTGTCCTTTACCATACATAAATGTTTCTAGAGCATTTATATGTTGTTGAGGGCAGAGGGAAAGAGAGAAAGATTTGGCATGCATTTCCAACTGTACTTACCAACTTTAATGTGTACATGGTTTCAAGAAAAACTCATGATTAACTGTAGATGCTAAAGAATTAACATTTCCGGATAAAGGTAATGCAACTGACAACCATTCATCATGGCCCTGTACCATTTATGGGTATTTACCAAGTACCTGCTAGGCATACCATGACACATTAGATCAATTCTGGAATAACGTCTATCTGATTCAAAAAAGAAATTGTGGGGCATCTGGGTGGCTCAGTCAGTTAAGCATCCAACTCGATTTGGGCTCAGGACATGATCTCACAGTTCATGAGTTTGAGCCCCGGATCAGGCTCTACTCTGAGAGTGCGGAGTCCGCTTGGGATTCCCTCTCTCTCTGTCCTTCTCCTGCTCACACTCTCTATCTCAAAATAAATAAATAAACTTTTAAAAAAAAGAAAAGAAAAAAATGAAACTGTGTGCATGTATGCTGAGTAGTCAATTACTTATATCATTGTCTCTTATGACATAAACAATGAGTCCAACTTCACATACAATTTAACTCAGATTGAATTTACTTGTAAGACTGCGGGTACTAAAAATAATATGGCATTTGTAACTGGGGAATCTGCAAGCAGGCTGCTCAAATCGTTCACTTAGTAAAGAAACACCAATAAGAAGTGCCATTAGTACCTGTCAAAATGAAACCAACAAATTCAGAAGAGTTTACCCATGAGAGATATTTTTAAAATAAAAGAACAGTTAGGAAACTGTGACCTATGCTTTAAAAAACAATCCAAAAATCCCTGTCAAGAGACATTTAATAATAGAACCTTTTTTATTCCTACGGGTATTATTCCATTTGAGTTAAAATTACACCTTAAACAATTCATTGACAAGTATGAAGGATATGAATCTGGATTTACACAAAAAACAGAATATGAATAGATATAAAAACACATGTACACACACAGCAAGATGTGGGGGAAGGGGTCTGGGGGAGGATGGAAGACAAAGAAGACAGCCCAGATCAATTTCTTTTGATTAGCTTAGAAGAAAGAGGAGAGGAGACGTGAAATGAAACTGCCCTGCCAGAGAGGCTACTTTTGGCCCTCGGGGCCCCGGTTCCCTGCACCAGCAAGCTGGAGCAGTGTAGAGCTGGCTAAGAGTGTCAGGCTGGCTGAATGCTTTCTTGCTTTAAGGCTTCTGTTGCCATAGGAACAGTCACCCTCTCTTTTCTGAAAGGTGGTTAATAATTAGATTTGGGAAAAAGAAAATTCTATTTCAAACTTGAATGCAGCTCACTCCTGTCTCTGATGCTGTCATCTTGGGTGTTATTACTAAAAATTCAGAATATCTTGGGAACTCACACCAGGAAAAGATACTAGAACCTAAATATAAGGAAAAGACTCCAAGAATCTAACCAGACTCTTTGGTAGGGGTCTATGAGACATGACTCCAAAATCATGATGCATGCTTGCGGTGTGTATTTCAGCAAACAAACCAGGTTGTGCACAGAGAGATTCATGCCATGTCCTATAAAGAAAAAGGGAATATATGCTTAGTCCAACAATACCATCATTGTTCAAAACTCTTCTAGAAATCTTATGACAGTGCCTTCAGAGCTAGTTTAAAAGCCCCCTGGGAAATCTATACCTGAACTTTATAGACCTATCTTGTGTAGTAAATACACAACTTTATGTCAATGGCATAGGCCACTATGATTCCACAGCAAAAAAGAATGAACTATTCTTGCTTAGCCTAGTATCAGAAACACCAAACCACACTCACACATTATGTCTACCTCACAGTGCTCCAGGCCAGAGCAGACAGTCTCCCCAAGCCATTGTCTGACCTCCATGATGGTAGGCTATGGGTATTGAAGTGGGTTGCAGAGTGAGTAAGAAAAAGGAAAATATTATAAGTATACACAGCCATTAGGATGACTATTATGTAAAAAAAAAAAAAGGGTATTAAGTGTTGGGGAGAATGAGGAGAAATTGGAACGCTCATGCAATTGTTGGTGGAAATAAGATGGCGAAGCTGCTAGGAAACACTGTGTGGTGTTGCCTCAAAAAATTAAACAGAATTACTATGAACCAGCAATTCCACTCTTGGAATATACTCAAAAAATTGGGAGAAGGGGCTTCAAAACATATTTGCACACTGAAGTTCATAGCAGCATTATTCGCAATAGCTAAAACATGGATATAACCCAAGCGTTCAATCACGGATGAATAGAAAAACAAAATGAGGTATACATATGCAGTGGAATATTACTCATCCTTAAAAAGGAATGGAACTGGGGCGCCTAGGTGGCTTAGTCGGTTAAGCGTCCGACTTTTGCTTAGGTCATGATCTCGTGGTTCGTGGGTTCGAGCCCTGCGTCGGGCTCTGTGCTGACTGCCAGCTCAGAGCCTGGAGCCTGTTTCAGAGTCTGTGACTCCCTCTCTTTCTGACCCTCCCCTGCTCACGCTGTCTCTCTCTGTCTCTCCCCTAGAAATAAATAAAATATTAAAAAAAAAAAAAAAGGAATGGAACTCTGTTACATGCTATAACGTGGATGAACTTTGAGGACATTATGCAAATTCAAATAAGCCAGACACAAAAGAACAAATATGCATGATCCCACTTACATGAAGTAGCTGGAATAGTCGAATTCATAGAGATGAAAGTCAAATGGTGGTTGCCAGAGACCAGCATGGATAGGAAGGAATGGAGAATAATTGCTTAATAAGCACAGAGCTTCAGAATGGGAAGGTGGAAAACTTCTAGAAATGGATAGTGGTAATGGTTGCGCAACAATATGAAGATACTCAATACCACTGAATGGTACAGTTAAAATGGGCAGAATGGTAAATTTTATGTTATGTACATTTTAAGTCAATAAAAGAATTATATCTCTAAAAACAGAGGAACTTTATGTGTCTTCAGACCTTCTAAGTCTTAGGTGACTTCTCAGCCACATAGCCTGGAACCCACAGAAGTTCTCCAGGACCAACCCAAACATTTGAAATTAGTTTGCCTGTCACCCATGACTCCATCCTGGTTTGGATAAAGGATGGAAAAATGTAACTTCTCAGTGATGAGACTCACTCCTAAAAAGGGTTGTCAGAATTGCCAAATAAAAACACAGGAAAACCCAGTTAAATTGCAAATAAACATCAAAAAATTTTCGGTGTATGTATATTCTAATTGTTGCGTCAAACACATTTATACTAAAAATGTTTTGTTGTCTACCTGAGGTTCAAACTTAACTTGGCTTCTTGTATTTTATCTGACAACCCTAGCCTAAATGGAATTGCTTCTAGTTGATGAGACTGTCTCTTGCCTATAAACACTGGCTGTACTTAAAGGTCAATACTTCCTGGGTCTGCTGCACTCGGGCGTGAACCAAGCTGTTATCAATCCTTCTAGTGCAGAGAGCAGATAATGAAACACAGATCTGGTCACAGTCACTTTCCCCCATTATGCAACAGTCCATTTATCTCTAAAACCCAACACTTCAGTCCTTGTCCTCAGCTTGGGGGTTAAGTACTATTCCATTCTACGCATTAGCTTGGCTCTCCATGGGGTCTGGGGTTTAGAGGAGCCTGGTGCATTCTATCAGTCCTCCCTAATTGGTCATTAGATTTAGAAATATCACATTGAAAAGCTGTTTACCTCATCATTTCTAGTTCTCCTTATCTAAATATGTCTGTGATGATTTCCAACAGGAAGGACATTTTAAAACTATCACTGCCAAGTTTTTCTGTAAATACATCCCCTGGGTTATTAAACATGTAGTACAAGTCTCAAATAAACTTCACGAAAAGGACAACCTATTTTCCATCTTATACCTAAAGAGACAGACCAAGCAGTGACTCCCTCAGTCAAGTGTCCACTCAACACCCACCACTTTCTTCTCTTCACCTGCCTTGCCATTCCCCAAATATGCTTCTTCCCTTAAAATCTTGTGCGGAGGCCAGACGTGTGTTTCCCATCGTGATTCTACCTGCTTGTTCCCTTTTGGTCCCATTGTTCTGATTGTTGGAACCACAAGAAAGAAATACTCAAGTAAGCATAAGTATAAAACTAATAACAAACCAGTCATAAGGGATGTTTGTCCTTGACTGTGTCACTTCTGGGTCTGCTACTCAAGGAGGTCAAGACTAAAGGAATACACACAACCCCTTCCACCAAGCCTACTGTGTTCTCAGTTTCCCAGAACAGAAAAATGCAATTCAGTCAACAAACACCCATAGAGTTCTCTGTATACAGAAGACACCACCAACTGATGCCAAGGAGCCACATTAAGACATTTTCACTGCCCACAGAGTACTTAATAAGCTCAAAGAACCTGAAAGTAAACCAATTACTTTATAACTGGTTCCTTAAGACATCTTAATTCAGTGAGGCACTAACATGAAATGGTTTTATTTTTCTACAATCCCTTCTTTCAACCACACTTCCCACTTTCCCTTCCTTTAATAAAATTTTGGATGCATTTTATATTTTTTGGTCACTTGAAACTATTAAAAGACCAATTCTGTTTAAAACTCCATTCCCACATGTAATTCAAACCTTCCCCACCATGCCTGGGCTCAAGGGATTTGGTGAGAAAGACTGTGATCTATTCCTCTGCTCCCTCTCTCACCTAGCTCCCTAAATGAGAGGTGGGAAAACTCTCTTATGCTGGGGCATATTGTTTCCTCACCTCCACCTTTTCCTTTGAGAGCTAGTCTCTTCAGAGTTGGGGGCTAGAAGATATAGGGAAGAAAGATTCTAACTGATGGCCTGGAGGTGGACAGAGGTGCCCATTTTGCTCAGGTTTAATGTGGTCCCAACTACTGATACGGTGGCATTCAAACTAATGGTGTGTGTGTGTCTCAAGTATTGTTCAGCTTGACCCAGCCCTTCCTCACCTCAGCCGCAAATAAAATAGCACTTTACCTGGTCCAGGGGACATTGGGGCAACCCTACATCCTAATTCTAATCTCAATGCTCCTCCATGTGGAGTTATGGGAATCACACACATCCCCTCTGGGGCCCTCTGAAGGGCCCTGAACAGTGAGAAGCATGCCCCAGCCTATTTCTCATCTCCCCCAAGTAACTGTGTCTCAGTTCCTTCTCATCCTGCTCAATAGACTCCTTCCCAGGACGAACAGATTCAGAAATCTCCAGGTGAAAAGCAGCTTTATCTCATAGTCAAGGACACTCTTTCCCATCATTTGGGGATACATGTCATGCTATCCCCAGAACTCGCTCAGCACACTGTCCTCTGCGCCAGTGGCAGCTGCAAGTTGTTCCTTGGCAAGCATCCATTAGGGAGGAGGATGCCAACCTCCCTTTCTTATAGACACACTCAGTCTATGAGGGATTCCCTTGCATCTATGAGGGTGGTTAGAGCATTTCCAGCTCATCCTCTGCCCCTCCCCTTCTGCCTCCTTCACTCCCTCTCTCCCTGTCTCTCTCAAATAAAAAAATAAATTAAAATAATAAAATAAAATTTATTTTATGTTAACATGTAAGAAGTTTCTTTTATTATTTTAAAATAATTATTTTGGGGAGCTTGGGTGGCTCAGTCAAGCAAGCGTCCAACTCTTGATTTCAGCTCAGGTCATGATCTCACAGTTTGTGAGTTCAAGTCCCTCATCAGACTCTGCGCTGACGGATTGGAGCCTGCTTAGGATTCTATGTCTCCCTCTCTCTCTCTGTGCCTCTCCTTTATGTGTGCTCTCTCTCTTTCTCAAAAGTAAATATTTTTAAAATAATAATTATTTTAAATTTTTTCTCAGTTTTCATTTCTAATACAGTAAAAATCAAAAGACAAAACCCATTACAACCTACCAAAACTGAAGCAGGAAGAAATAGAAAATTTGAACAGACCAGTTACTAACATGGAAATTGAATCAGTAATCAAAAAACTCCCAACAGGGATGAGCACTGGGTGTTGTACGTAAGCAATGTACCATGGGAATCTACCTCAAAACCAAATGCACACTTCACACACTATATGTTAGCCAATTTAACAATGTTATATATATTTTAAAAAGATAAGAAATAAAACAGAAAACACCACCACCAACAACAACAAAACTCCCAACAATCACTTCACAGGTGAATTCTACCAAATACTTAAAAAAGAATTAATACATATTCTTCTGAAACTATTTAAAAAGACACAGAAAAGAAGGGGAAACATCCAAACTCATTCTATGAGGGCAGCATTATCCCAATACCAAACCAGATAAAGGCATCACACAAAAAAGAACTACAGGCCAAAATCTCTGATGAACATAGATGCAAATATCCTCAACAAAACCCTAGCAACCTGAATCCCAACCATATATTTTTAAATATAATTTATTGACAAAATGGTTTCCCCATCTAAAAAAAATCATTTACCATAACCAAGTAGGATTTATTCCTGAGATGCACTAAGTGTTTAGTACGCACAGATCAATCAACATGATACATCGCATCAATAAGGGAAAGGATAAAAACCAAATGATCATTTCAATAAATGAAGAAAAAGCATCTGACAAAGTACATCATACATTCATGATAAAAAAAAACCCTCAACAAAGTAGGTTTACAGGGAACATACTTCAACATAATAAAGGCCTTATATGAAAAACCCATAGCAAACATCACAGTCCATGGGGAAAACAGAGTTTTTCCTATAAGGTCAGGAACAAGACAAGGATGTCCACTCTCAGCAGTTTTTTTCAAAATAGTCCTGGAAGTCCTAGCCACAGCAATCAGACAACAAAAAGAAATAAAAGGTATCCAAATGGGTAAGGACAAAGTCAAACTTTCATTATTTTCAGATGACACAGTACTATGTATAGAAAACCCTAAAGACCACCAAAATACTGCGAGAATTGATACACGAATTCAGTAAAGTTATATATTTTTAAAAGTTGTGTATAAAGGTACAGACCTATTGCATTTCTATATACTAATAATGAAGCAGCAGAAAGAGAAATTAAAAAAACAATCCCATTTACAACTGCACCAAAAATTATAAAGTACCTGGAAATAAACTTAACCAAAAAGGTGAAAGACCTGTTATCTGAAAACTATAAAACACTGATGAAAGAAATGGAAGAAGACACAAAGAAATAGAAAGACATTCCATGTTCAAGGACTGCAAGAACAAATATTGATAAAATGTCTATACTACCTAAAGCAATCTACACATTTAATGGAATCCCTATCAAAATACCCATAGCAGTTTTCATAGAACTGGAACAAAGAATCTTAAAATTTTAATGGAACAACAAAAGACCCTGAACAGCCAAAACAATCTTGTAAAAGAAAAACAAAGCTAGAAATATCACCATTCCAGACTTCAAGTTATACTATAGGGCTTTAGTAACCAAAACAGCATGGCAATGGCACAAAAATAGACACAGAGGAGTGCCTGTGGCTCAATAAGTTAAGCATCCAATTCTTGATTTCAACTCAGATCGTGATCCCAAGGGCATTGGACTAGGAAACTGAGCTCCATGCTGAGTGTGGAAACTCCTTAAGATTCTCTCTCTCAGGGTGCCAGAGTGACTCAGTCAAGCATCCAACTCTTGATTTTGGCTCAGGGCACGATCTCACGGTTTGTGAGACTTAGCCCCACTTTGGGCCCTGCATTGACAGTGCAGAACATACTCTCCCTCTCTCTGCACCTCCCCTGCTCACTCTCCCTCTCTTTCTCTCTCAAAATAAATAAACTAAACTTAAATAAAAAGATTCTCTCTCTCCCTCCCTCTTGCACTCTCTCTCTCTCACTTAAAAAAAATTTTTAACAGACACAGAGATCAATAGAACAGAATAGAAAACCCAGATATTAACCCATGAACCCACAATGATATGGTCAGTTAATCTTCAACAAAAGAGGAAAACACATGAAACAGGAAAATGACAGTGTCTTCAACAAGTGGTATTGAGAAAACGACATGCATAAGAATAAAAATGGACCACTTTCTTATACCACACACAAAAATAAACTTAAAATGGATTAAAGACCTACATGTGACAACTGAAATCATAAATATATTAGAAGAGAGCACAGGCAGTAATTTCTCTGACATCAGCTGTAGCAACATTTTTCTAGGTATGTCTCCTGAGGCTTGAAAAACAAAAGCAAAAGTAAACTACTGAGACTACATCAAAATAAAAGGCCTCTGCACAGCAAACAATCAATATAACTAAAAGGCAACGTATGGAATAGGAGAAGATATTGCAAATGACATATCCAATAAAGGGGTAGTATCCAAAATATATAAAAAATTGAAACCACTAGTNAAAAAAAATTGAAACAACTCAACACCCAAAAAACAAATCATACAATTAAAGGCGATCAGAACACATGAAGAGACATAAAGATGGCCAACAGATGCAAAAAAGACCTAAGACATAAAGATGAAGTTTCATCTCAAACCTGTCAGAATGGCTAAAATAAAAACATAAGAAAGAGGTGTTAGCAAAGATGTGGAGAAAAAGGAACTCTCTTACACTGCTGGTGGGAATGCAAACCAGTGCAGCCACTGTGGAAAACAGTATGGAGGTTCCTCAAAAAGTTAACCTAGATTGCAAAACTACCCTATGATCCAGCAACTGCACTACTGGGTCTTTACCCAAAAAATACAAAAACACTAAGTCACGGGATAAATGCACGTCTATGTTTACAGCAGTATTATTTACAATAGCCAAATTATGGAAGCAGCTCAACAGCCAGTCAATAGATGGATGGATTAAGATGTGATACAGACACACACACACACACACACACACACTATGGAATATTATTCAGCCAGGAAAAAATGAAATGTTGCCATTTGCAATGACATGGATGGAGCTAGAGTATATTATGCTAAGTGAGGTAAGTCAATCAGAGAAAGACAAATACCATATGACTTCACTCATATGTAGAATTTGAGAAACGAAACAAATAAGCAAAGGGAAAAAGAGAGAGAGCCAAGAAAGAAACTCTTAACTACAAGGAACAAACTGATGGTTACCAGAAGAGTGGTGGGCAGAGGGATGGGTGAAATAGGTGGTGGGGATTAAAGAGTGCACTTGTGATGAGCGCTGGGTGATGTATGGAAGCACTGAATCACCGTATTGTACATTTGAATCTAGCACCACACATTCACTATACTGGAAAAAGAAAAGAAATTCCTAACAAAATAATCCCATTTTTTCTTAGATATCTGTGGTTTATTTTTCTAATGTTTACATTTATGAACTACCAGGAAAATAATTTAATGTAAGAAGGTAGGGATTTGTTTTTTCCAGATGTCTAGCTTATTGTCTCCAAACCGTTTTTTAAATAAGCCATCATTTCTCCTCCACCCAAAAAAAAAAAATGAAAAGGGAGAAGAGAATGAAGCTAACAAAAATTTTTCCCAAAGACTCCATAGCTTCCTATCCAGACACTGCACTTCATGCTTTCACTTTTGCTACAGTAAATCCTAAAGGTGTGTACAAACTGAACCTCCTCATTTCGCCTGCATGTCTTTTTCCCTCCTCAAGCATTTATTTTCAAATTCAAAATAAGCTTAATTTACTAGAAGTTAGAAATCATTTTGTTTACTCCACATATTTGGGGGGGTGTGCATACAAGTATTTACTAGACATGAAAATTCAATGTCCTAACATAAACCATCTGACTTCAGGACTTTGAATATATATAGCAATGATTAACAACAGATGAAAATTTTTCATTCTCAGAGTTCCACATTTTAAACTTTGGCATGCCCTTCAGGGTAGATGCTCATTAGGGCACTGTGGGGCTTTTGAGAAGCATGTTTTCATTGCTAAATTTTGTTTCTATAGCCCTACTCAAACACAGAGGAAAACATTATTCTCTGAAATGAAGTGTGGTTAAAAATAGAAAGCCAATTAATAGCCAATCTTTAGCATTTCCTCAGCTGAACTCTGATCCTGTCCAAAAAGAGGTTATTGTGAAATCTTTCCTTTTAGCTAAAAACAAATGAGCTAAATGAAACACAGTAACTGAAGAGTCACAGCAGTGGAAGTTATGAAGTACTCTGCCCTTGCTAGGAAGGAAAGATCGAGTTTGAACTTCAGCTCGACATGGTGGTTTCTCAGGTTCCGTATCTTAAATCGTCTAGGTCACCCATGTCTGTTAATGATTCACAGAATTACAGAATTGTGGAATCCAACCATTTCATTTTACAGGTGAAGAAAAGTAGTAACCTGTTCAAAATAAAATTTCTAATTATTTGCAGTGTTGGGAGAAGACCCCAGAGCACCTGACCTTCTACCTCAGTGTTCTTTTTATTTCAAAACTGAGTCCTCTTGCCAGAATCATGATACTCACAGTTGAAGCACTCTGAAGGAGGAAAGAAGATTGCCCATAACAAGTGGCTCACATCCCCCTGCAGGGCAGGTCCTAAAATCACCAGGAAAAATCTCACTCAAGATGAATGTCTAGGACAGGGATGGGCAGAGCCCCACCATTACAAAATCAGAGGGCTGTGAGCACGCACTGGAGAGTCCTCTCTAGGGTCGCACTAGCAGAGGAAACTTCAGCTGTCACCAGAGGAAGGAGGCATATTCACTACAGGCTGGGGCTATAGGCTGGAGCTACAGGCTTTTCTCAGCCGGGAACTCCCTGCTTCCTTGTGAAACAAAGCCTCCTGTATTAGTTTCCTGTAGCTTCCTCAACAGAGTGCCACAGGCCTTGTAGCTTAAACAACAGAAATTTATTTTCTCCCAGTTCTGGAGGCTAGAAGTCAGATCAGGTGTGGGCAGAGTTGGTTTCTTCTGAGGCCTCCCTCCTTGGTTTGTAGATGGTCATCTTCTCCCTGTGCCCTCACATGGTCTTTTTCCCTTTACATACTTGTGCCCTAATCTCCTTTCTTATAAGGACATCTGTCATATTGGACTAGGGCTCACCCTAATAACCTCATTTTAATCTAATTTCTTCTTTAAAGACTATCTCCAAATATAGCTACATTCTGAGGTACTGGGGTTAGGACTGCAACATATACGTTTGGAAAAATGGGTAACCTCATAACACCTCCTGAATACATCCAGGAACCAACCCGAAACTCCAGTGGCCCGTATTCTTTGCTCCATCTTGTACCCCAACTAATTGCTCCAAATACAGATTCATGCTAATGCTGACCGTGCCTGCCCATCCTTTCTCTAAATCCAAGACATTGCCCATCAGCCATGCTGCTCCTCGCTCCACTGTTGTGACGCTCCTAGTGCTGTATTTCAGTGAGTTCTTCATTTGTTTAGTTAAAAAGAAAGATTTCACAATAACCACTCCAGGAAAAGCATAAGCATGCTAATGCTCCCTCTCTCTTCCTACGTAGGTCCCCTTCTCTCTCCCCCTTTTCTCTTTTTCACACACACACACACACACACACACACACACACACACACACGAGTATTTTCTCCACTCTCTCTCAGATCTACCATAGGTCAGGGTCTCCAATTCTATAAATATAGAGAAGTTCCAAAGCTCTGAAAGAGCCAGGAGAACTCCTAAAGAGCCCTACAGAGATCCACTGAGGAAGAATCTCCCTTTAACCTCTAGTAGTAGGCAGAGCTCTAAAGACTGTCCCCAAGATTTTTACCCCTGGCTATTTAATCATACACTAAGCTAGACACTACTGTGAAGGGACTTGGCAGATGGAATTAAGGTTGCCAATGAGCTGACTTTAAAACAGGGACATTTGGGGGCGCCTGGGTGGCTCAGTCGGTTAAGCGTCCGACTTTCGCTTAGGTCATGATCTCGCGGTTCGTGGCTTCGAGCCCCGCGTCGGGCTCTGTGCTGACTGCCAGCTCAGAGCCTGGAGCCTGTTTCAGAGTCTGTGACTCCCTCTCTCTCTGACCCTCCCCTGCTCACGCTGTCTCTCAATCTCCTAGAAATAAATAAAACATTAAAAAAATTTAAAAATAAATAAATAAATAAAACAGGGACATTTGGGGTGCCTGGGTGGCTCAGTCGGTTAAGTGTCCAACTTCTGCTCAGGTCATGATCTCACAGTTCATGAGTTTGAGCCCCATGTCAGACTCTGTGCTGACAGCTCAGAGCCTGGAGCCTGCTTTGCATCCTGTGTCTCCCTCTCTCTCTGCCCCTCTCCCGCTCACACTCTGTCTGTCTCCCTCTCTCTCTCTCTCTCTCAAAAATAAATAAACATTAAAAAAAATTAAAACAGAGACATTGGCTTGGACTTTCCAGGTAGGTCCATATAATCAGATAAACCCTTAAAAGCAGAAGACAGTGTAAGAGCCTCCCAGAATTGTGCTGTGGGAGAAGAGGAGGCCAGGAGGATTCAAAGTGTAAGAAGTACTTCTACCTCTATTGCTGCCTTCGAAGATGGAGTAAGGGAGCCATGAGCCAAGAGACACAGGTGGCCTCCAAAAGCTTAAAAGGATCTTCAGCTGAAATAAGGCAAGAAAATGGGGACCTCAGTCTTACAAATGCATGAAACTGAATTCTGATTTACAAAACTGTGAGATAAGTTTATGTTGCTTTAAACTACTAAGTTTATAGTAACTTATTACAGTGGCAATAAAAACTAAAACGTCCATCCTATTATTAAATGTAATGTCCCTACATCGGTCCCTTTTAGCAATGAATTTCTTCTCATATTCCCTAAGTTCACATCACTCTGAGTGGCTGGCATTACTCTTTACCACTAATTGAACATCCACGTTATACTAAAATTCATGCAGTTTTTACAAATAACTCCTAGAGCCAATAGCTTACTTCTAAACATGACACCACATTCGTACATATCCACAGATGTATTCCCTGTCTTAGATTCCTCCCAGGATTGTTAGGGGCTCACTACACCCTCCAGGAGTCACAGATTCCTATACAAACCTCTACCCTGCAAATAGATCCTGAATATGATCCCAGAGGGAACTGTCTCAACTTGCCACATTGCTTTTCATCGTGCTCACTCTCGTGACCTCACATATTATTTGGAAATAAGAAGGGGATAGATTTGTTCAAGCACCACTTTGAAGGCAATGAAGTGAAGGTTTAGAAAAGCCCACACCATCCAAAGGGTAAAAATAGCAATAGGAAAAAAGAACACAAGCTCTAGCAAGAATCTCCTGAGAGACCAGCTGAAGAACACAGCCTTGTTTTGGCACAAGAGTCCCCGGAGAGAAAATGTTCCAACCCATCTCCGGGGCACCACTTCCTCAGTGATATCTTCCCAGAGCGGAATCTATATCTGTAACTAGAAGGAGCTGGGGTTTCTTTAGCTACAACAAAGAGGCCTTAAGATCTATAACAAATTCCTATGATCCCAACCCACTACGTGTCCCAAATGTTATCTCCAAGTTCCAGATCCTTGTCACTGGGTGACTACAAAAAATTTCTTTAGGAGTCTCCCACGGGTACCTCGGACATTACTAGAACATAACTGAATCCATCATCTTCCTCTCCACAACACACTACCTCCCAATGCTCTCCCGTTCTTTGAAGCACCGTTTATTGGACTCCTGCCTCAGAGCTGGCATTGTACTCCACATTTTCCATACAACTTTCATTTAAACTAAAAAATCTTTTACATTGACATAGAAAGTGCATTTCAGAGATGTTAAGTTGCTTCTTTAAGATTCCTACAGTTTGCTCAGAATCATTATTGTCTCCTCTATAGAGAAGCAGCTCGCTTTCCCTTGGGGACACTAACCTCAGACACTCCTGGCCGTCTTGCCTGTCAGGTGCAGTGAGAAAGAAGGAAATGCTGAGAAGCAGAGCCAAAATGCCAGGTAGGAGGGAGGTAGAAGGACAGAGTGAGGAAGGGAGGAGCATAGCCTGTCAACATCATGTGAAGTTTTAGATGAGGTGCCAGCAGCCATTTCTCTTCTGTAGTTTCTTGTGATATAACCAGCAAATTCCTTTTCATGCTTAATTTCTGTCACTTGCAACCAAATGTCTTGTCTAATATTTACTGTTAAAGAAATCACTGTTATTTTTATTTTCTTTTCCTCTTCATCTTGGTATTCATGCAACTGTGATTAATGAAATAATGCAACCCCATTGTAATTAGTAATTAGTTACTCAAATCTATCCAACATAAATAAATCCATTGTGTGTGTGTCTAACTTTTGCAGGTTTCTTTGGTTGGTTGGTTGTTGATTTTGTGTGTTAGCTGCCCAAACTTTTATTAGCTATTAAAAAATATTAAATAGGGGCGCCTGAGTGGCTTAGTTGGTTAGCGTCCGACTTTCGCCTAGGTCATGATCTCGCGGTTCGTGGGTTCGGGCCCCGCGTCGGGCTCTGTGCTGACTGCCAGCTCAGAGCCTGGAGCCTGTTTCAGTCTGTGACTCCCTCTCTCTCTGACCCTCCCCTGCTCACGCTGTCTCTCTCTCTCTCCTAGAAATAAATAAAACATTTAAAAAAATATTACATAATGCATTATAGTCCATTAAAAAGAAAAAATATATCCCATTAGAATTTATTCCAGTGTATATTTTCTAAATGTCTTTATGTTATGTTTTCCCTCAGAAATTTTAATTTGTAATATAATAATATTTAATTCTAAAATCAGATTTATAGAGATTTTAACAAAAATCAAATATTTTATTAAATTGTTTACTATTTTTCAAGTCATTTTATTAAAAAGAAGAGTATTTTATTAAAAAAAAAAAGAAAGAATAAAGGAAAGAAAGAATATACCCTCAAAGTGATATCCATAAAAATGGTCTCTTACAAATGAACTTGACATATAAGGGTAGAGGGACTCATATCTAAGGTCAAGCTTTTAGATTTGTTTTTGGAAAAAATTAAAATACATTTTTACAAGTGAGGTATAGTTTTCCAGTTTATAAAATAAGTAAATTTTCATTTAGAAATATTCCTCCCAAGTGAAAATCAGTACAGCCTTTTACAAGGTCACTTTGGGAATACCTACAAAAAGGTCACATGCACACACACAGCAACACCACTTCTAGGAATCTGTTCTGCAGATGAGAGCGCTTACTGCAGCACCGCACAGAAGAGGGAAACTGGCCATCCCTAAATGTCCTTCAGTAAAATTAAAGAAGACATTTACATGCATAACAAAACAGTATGTAGCTATTAAAAGGAAGATACTAACCTGGAAAGATATTTGCTATATATTAATTAAACAAGAGCAATTTCCAGAGCCATATATACAGAATATTGGAATATAAATTCATAAGCATTGCAAAGCAACAGAAATAGCCTGTGGACTCTGGCCTCTTGCTTTCCCTCCTGAACAGCACAGCCAGCATTATCTTTCCAAAAGCACGCCGCTTACCAGATGCATCTTCTCCCCACTACCTACCCTATCCCACCCTTCTTCCCACTTCTCTATGAACGTAGACCAGAATCCAGCTCATGATCTGAACCCTCCTCACCAATGATTTCCCTGCTCCAATATTTCACCATGATCCTCCTTCAACACCTGGCTTCTGTGCATATTTACCCTCTGCCTGTCTACACCTCACACTCTAATACCCTACTCTACCTCTTCCAAAAAAGTGAATTCCTACTCATCTCCATTAGATATTTCCTATTTCCTCTCCAGATCTATTCTGCACTGTTCCTCACTTTGCTCTCTGCCCAAAGAAGAGGATCCATTCAGGTCTACCTCCCTTGCCCACTGGCTTCCCCTTAGCTTCAGCCAACCAGGAGGCCCCAGCAAGAAGCAGGGGAGAGAGGGAGTGGGGCTGCAGCACTTAGTGCCTCAGCTCCTTCCCTACAGGGTCCCTTCAGAGTAAATAGTCCTTCTTTTTTTTTTTTTTAATGTTTTTTATTTATTTTTGGGAGAGAGATAGAGACCGTGTGAGCAGGGGAGGGTCAGAGAGAGAGGGAGACACTGAACCTGAAGCAGGCTCCAGGCTCTGAGCTGGCTGTCAGCACAGAGCCCGACGCGGGGCTTGACCCCACGAACTGTGAGATCATGACCTGAGAAGCTCAACCGACTGAGCCACCCAGGTGCCCCCAGAGTAAATGGTCCTTCAACTAAAGATCCCAGCCCCTCTCCAGGAGGCTGTCTCCTTGTAGGTTCTGAATCTGTTCCCTTACCATTTCAGCTCTAGGGAGGTGATGATTCCAGTGTTACTATCCTTGAGATGCTGAACGAACCCTTGTGGCTTTCCTACACTCCTTTATAAAAAATGCTTCTGGTAGATTCTCCTCAAATACTATCGTTGGTTGTGCTGAGAACCTGACTGATGGGTCATCCTTCATCTTGGCTTAAATGCCACTTCCTCAGAGAAACAGACCCACAGGCTATGTTGCCCTGTACAACACGGCACCCTCTGAATTTATAGAACTTATCATGGTTTGCACTTATCGTGATTTCCATATTTAATTTCTTTCACTCTACCTGGCTCTCTTTCCCCTCCTCCCCCCTCTCCACTGGACTGTAAGACCCATAAAAGGGAAAGACCATGTCTTCTCATTCTCCCCTGTAACCACAATAACTAGCTCAGTGTTTCCCACATTGTTATAAATAGCAATTGCTACTGAAAGCAGCACTTACCTCTGTATTGTCCTATTATTGCTTATACTCTTACTGTGGTCTTTTCCTTCAGAAAGAAAGCACCAACTGTATGTCTTTTATCTGTATCACCACCCTGAAGGCAGAGGTGATTAATAAATGTTTTTTGCACTACACTGAAGGCCTGTGGGGAGCCATCTACTGATTTAGGAGGATGGTCTTTGACAATACTCACTTTGGCTCAGACTTTGGAAAAACACGAAAGATCAAATACAGACTAAAAATGCCGAATGAATAGTCAGAGGCAGGAAAATACACTATTCTTAGAGTTACATTTATTTTCCTTTATGATGTGAAATTGTTTTATCTTTTGTCAATACACATGGACTTAATTAAGTTGAAAAGATTATATTCCCTTACTTTGCAGTTTCATAATGTCTTTCCCCAAAACTTATATACCTCGGTGTTCTGAATGTCATTTTGTTTAAAATTTATTGTCCTAAAATGAGTAAAGAAAATGGAAGTGAACTAACATGGATATATAATTATACCCTGAAAGAAATTACAGCACTGATGTGGAAAGAAACATACCAGAGGTAGGCACTGCAATGAATGACAGGGGAAATTTTTCAAACCCTATGAGCTTTTTTATTGTTCTGCTTACTACGTATGCCTTTAAAGAAATATAGCAAAGTAGATCATTATAAAGGAATTTAGCATAAGGTAGATCAATTCAAGGTAGATCAATTCAATGCCTTTAAAGAAATATAGCAAAGTAGATCATTATAAAGGAATTTAGCGTAAGGTAGATCAATTCAAAGCAGCCTGCATGTTCCCACTGGAACAACAGTATAATTTAAGATTGTGTTCAGTAACAGATTTGGCACACATGTTATCTAATTAATAACATAGGTGATCCTTAGGTACCCACTGGTACATTGATTATAGAAAAAAATAACTTGTAGGATCACCAGTTTGGCCCAAACTAATCATTTAGCTGAGAAGTTATAAACCTTAATGAAACATTTGTTGATATTCATTTTGCTTACCTTTTTCTTTATAATTTAGAAGAATCCATCATGCATGATTTGTAGAATATATGCAGCTTAAAAAAGTTTCCAGAGGCGTTTAAACAAATGCCTATTTCTTCTTTTTTGTGTGTAGGCAGAGAGATTAAATTTTATCCATTGACATTACAGCTGTATCAAAAGTGGGGATGATACTTTTCAAAATAACCATTGCAAATTCTAAATATTTGTATTAACATTAAGAACTCAGTTTTTCCTAATCCATCTATAAGTTAAAACATATGATGGGAGTTGGGGAGAGGGGAAGGGGGGTGATGGGCACGGAGGAGGGCACTTATTGGGATGAGCACTGGATGTTATATGGAAACCAACTTGACAATAAACTGTGAAAGAAAATAAATAAGAAAATTATTTTTAAAAAGATATAAAGTAATTTATTTAAAATTTTTAATTTTTTTAAAATAAAAAAAAAGAACTTCAGTTTTAAGAGGTGATTCATGGAACTAGTCGCCAGCAGTATTTCTTTTACTTCCATAATGTGGTGGAATCTCAGGAGTAAAAGGCAAATGAGAACGTACAGGTGGGTTAAGTCACAAAAAGACTAAAAGTGGAACTAAGAAAAAAGATTTGAGGGCCGACTCTACTGCAAAATGATGTGGTCAAATTTCTGCTGCCTCCTCTGATCTGGATGACACATCTAACAAAGCACAACACTGAAGTGGACAATTCAAATCATCTGACACCCGGCCATACAGCCTTCTGCACTCTTAGTAAAAGATTTTCATCACCATCTCAGAAATGTTCAGTAGCTTCTCCCTGAGCCCTAACCCCAAAAATTGAAGTGCAAGGCAATGGGGGGTACCGATGTGTGTGTGTTTTAAAAGAAAGTCTCTTTATAGAGAAAGATTCCTAAAAAACATCTCAGAACACTTGACATTTCTGCAGATTAACACCGAAGATCAGGTCCTCTTGTGTCATCACATTTCCAGAAAAATCTGCTGATTAGGGCATAGAGATGGGACTTAAGAAATAGAGTTATCAAATGTAGTCTTCCCCGCCTCCACAAGGCAGCTGAGATGATGAGACCCAGAACTCAGAAGACACTCTGGGACCCGGTGTCTCTGCTGCCCAACTCCATCTCCCTTTCAATTTCCTCCAGACTACTGGACTAAATGCCAGGTCATGACAATACATTTCAAAGTGAGAAAATAAGACTTAGGTACTAGAAAAGGACAAAGGATATGAGCTGTCTTTTAAAAGAGCAAATTGACTAATGACTTAATAAATAGGCTTCCTCTACCGAGTGAGGCAAAAATAAGTTGAATGACAATCCCAAGTTAAAAAGAGATTGTAATAGAACTATCTCCTGACCCTTAATTACAGCAAGTTACATCAGGAGACAGTTCTAATGAGCAGAAGATCACAGGAATTAATAACTCTCAAATGGTTTCTGGTTTAACCTTTTCACAGCGTGCTCAAAACCATCTACATTATAAACCAAGGGCTTGTGTCCCTACACAAAACCTACAATTTCTCTGAGCCTCTATTTATCTCCTGTGAAATAAAATCAACTTTAGCACACATAAGAACAACTTAGAGAATATGTTTTAAATGCTAAGTTACTATGTCACATTCCAAGAGATTTTGATTCTGTAGGTGTTACTTGAGAATCTTATTTTGTAGACATATAGTTCCCAAATTTCATTCTACAACATAATATGTGCACATGGCTTTCATTTTAATTTTCAAAATTCTGGAACACCTGGGTGGCTCAGTCAGTTCAACGATTGACTCTTGATTTCAGCTCAAGTCATGATCTCACAGTTTGAGTTCAAGCCCCATGTAGGGTTTTGTGCTGATAGTGCAGGGACTGCTTGGGATTCTCTCTCTCTCTGTCTCTCTCTCTCTCTCTCTGTCTCTCTCTCTCTCTCCTTCACTGCACCTCTCCTGCTTGCTCGATTTCCCTCTCAAAATAAACAAATTAACATTTTCTTAAAATTTTTTAATGATTTTTAAAATTCTACCTAATTCTTTAATTTTTCAATATTATGGAACATGGAATGTGTATTTTCTCTCGACAAAGTATAAAGCAGATGCGGATTTGGGCAATGCACATAAAGAAAAAATTTATATCCTTTAATTCAATAATTTTAATTCAAAGAATGTATTCTAAGAAAATAATCCCACAAGTAAATAGACTTTGGCACAAAGATGCTTATTAACACATGATTTTAGCAGGGAAAAAAACTCAAGATGTCAGAAACAGAACAAAAGTTGAGTAAATAATGTTTCACCCATAAAATACCCATAAAATATCATAAAAAATTTAAAATTATTAGCATGGATAAATGCTAATAAAATATTAGCAACGATGGATTCCTTAAGACTTATTTAGGTTCTAATGTTATATAAAATGATACTACAAACATATGTGTGTGAAAAAAATATATATATACATACACACACAGTAAATCTGATCTATATAAAGAAAAAAATTAATGCATAGAAAAGGATAAGGAAAAAATACTTTAAAATAACAGCAGATTGATACTGTTTCCTGTGCTGGTATATCTTCAATAGAGCCCATTAAGGGGTGGGGGTGGGGGGGGTGTGGAACACATGATTTAAACAATAAACCAACTATTTGAACTCCCACATAAAAACTGAAAGTAGGTTTGGGGCACCTGGGTGGTTCAGTTGGTTAAGTGCCCAGCTTTGGTTCAGGTCATGATCTTGCAGCTTGTGAGCTTGAGCCTCATGTCAGGCTCTGTGCTGACAGCTCAGAGCCTGGAGTCTACTTCAGATTCTCTATCTCCCCACCCCTACCCCCATCCCTCCCCTGCTTGTTCTCTATCTCTCTCTCTCAAAAATAAATAAACATTAAAAAGTATTTTAATAAAAATTTTTTCAAAAGAACTGAAAGTAGGTTCTAAATGACAGTGCTTTCCCACTCCAACCCAAAGTGCCCAATCCACACGTCCTCCCTGGCATTTTATGATCCAGACAGAAGGGCACAGGAGAGCAAAGCTGCATGATACTCACAAAGTGATTTTATTTTTTATTACTCTTGGCCTAGAATTCACAAATCCCAGAGTCAGGACTCTCAGAGAGTCCACAGACCTGTTTTAATAGATTTTATTATTATTTAGGTATGGCAAGGTCAACAGATGAGGAGATGACTACAGATAAAAAGGTAGATTAATATACTCATAGATCCCAACAGAGGGAGCACGAATCGTGCCACAGGCAGCCATGCAAGGAAGCACCAGCATCAGTCACAAAGCAGGGAAGACGGGGAAAGTGTGGACAAGCAACTTCACTGTGGTTCCTAAAGGAAGAAACAGGCAAAGCAGGATAAACCAGGATTAGCTAGTTTGAATAATTTCAGCAGGGTCTGGGGCACAGGAGCTGCCCCTGGTTTTCTGGTACCTGACAGGGGTGAGCAAGACAGGTGGAGAGTAGCCCAGAGTATAAGAGCCAGTAAGGGAGGTGGATGGGGTGTGGATTTAATCTCCTATCTAAGAAAGGAAAGTGACTGCCCTCTGGCCAGGGTCTCAAAACTGGGTCAAGACTGGGGCACCTGGGTGGCTCAGTTGGTTAAGCGTCCGACTTCAGCTTAGGTCATGATCTCACACTTTGTGGGTTCAAGCCCCGCGTCAGGCTGTGTGCTGACAGCTAGCTCAGAGCCTGGAGCCTGTTTCGGATTCTGTGTCTCCCTCTCTCTCTGACCCTCCCCTGCTCACGCTATCTCTTTCTCTCTCTCAGAAATAAATAAAACATTTTAGAAAATCAAAACTGGGTCAAGACAACATTTAAAAGATTACAAGGGTGCCTGGGTGGGTCAGTCAGTTAAGGGTCCAATTCTTGATTTTGGCTCAGGTCACGGTCTCACAAACCATGAGATGGAGCGCCAAGTTGGGATTTGGGCTGACAGTACAGAGCCTGCTAGGGATTCTCACTCCCTATCTCTGTCCCTCCCCCACTCCCACAAATAAACTTTAAAAAAAAATATTATGTTACAGTAACTGAAAGAGATTGTAAAATAAAGACCATTATTTGAAGTTTTCTAACACCATGGACAGGGGGCACATCCAAAGACTACAGCAATATTTAAGATCCTTCCTTTTGTTTCTTTACCCATATCTCTCATACACCAGATCCACTCTCCTCAAAACACTCAGAAACTTCTCCAAACCTCTCATTAGTTCCCTTTCCTCAACTTTCTTTATCTGTCCTCAGAAGAGCGTAAAAACAGGTTTGGGAAAACAACACCATAAGTGAGCAGAGGAGGAAAGGCACTGATTCCTGCCCAAGTAGGGCACAAAAAGTCTAGGGAGCACTTTTGAAATCTAAATAAATTCTGTGGACTATATCAGTGCCAACTGCCTGGTTTAGATAATGTTCTATTAGTTATGCCCAGATGCCACCATTAGGGAAAATGGGTTTGAGGGTATACAGTACCTTCTTTTTTGTGTGTGTGTGTGACATTCAGTTTTTTTTAATAGTTTATTGTCAAATTAGTGTCCACATAACACTCAGTGCTCATCCCCACAAGTGTCCTCCTCCATGCCCATCCCCCCCTCCCCCCACATCCATCAGTCCTCAGTTTTTGTCAGCATTCAAGAGTCTCTCATGGTTTGCTTCTCTCCCTTTCCCCCACCATTTCTGCCCTTCTTCTCCCCCTTGTTCCTCCGTCAAGTTCCTCCTAATCCTCCTATACGTGCAAACATATGATATTTGTCCTTCTCTGCCTGACAGTACCTTCTTTACATTTTTCTGCAGCTTCCCATGACTCCATAATCATTTCAAAATAAAAATGTATAATCAAAACATAATCATCATAATAATTAACAAAATTTTAAAGAGAAACTATTTTACTTTTTAAATTTTTAACTGATCCCAGGCCATTTTTATTCTATCAATGAAATAATTCAAGGAAGAGAATTCCCTGACAAAAAGTATATCAAACACTCAAGAAGTCCTTCAGAAGCTGGGGAAGTCGTTTTCCTGAAAGATACAAAAAGCTGCTGTATTTTCTGTGTTTGGGCATGACCCAGGTATTTTGACCCTGGCTGGAGCAGAGAACGGGACTCTTTCAACCCTCAGGGTATCCTTCCCGTTACAATGTTTGTATCAATGGAAACCAAACACACCTTTTCTGAGAACAGAAAGAATGTGGTTAGCATTAGGGTGTGAAGAGGCTTTCTTTCTCCTTCCTTAACCCATACGCATGCTGAGTACCAAACAAATTGAGAAATAAGACCAAAACAATAATGTGGGAAGAATTAAAATATCAACTTCATTACTGGCAAGGGTGACCCTGGAAGATGTGGCTTCTATTGCAATCAGGTGGGCTTCCTAAAGCTGATCCCTGCTGGCCTCCCCACACAGAACACATGCTCTCTGTGCAGAGTCTGCTCCCAAGAGACAAAAAGAGGAGAAAGAACAAAGCACACATGCCCGATTTATGCTTCCAAAGTCAGCAATCAGTTTAAGTCACTCCTCCTTCCCTAAGTGAGTATGGAGCCAGGTGTGTTACTAGTAAACTCAAATCACAGGACAGGAAACAGGAGTAAAGAAAACTGCCCCAGCACCACTGTATCAGTGTCCTAACGCTGCCATAACAAATCACCACAAACCGGAGGGCTTCACATAACATAAAACTATTCTCCCACAGGTCCAGAGGCTGGAAATCCAAATCAAGGAGTCAGAAGTCATGGTCCCTCTCAAGGTGCCAGGAAAGTGTCCTTCCCTGTGTTTTCCTAGCTTCTGGTAGCTACCAGCCATCTTTGGTGCTCCTTGGCTTGTAATTTGAAGACTCCAATTTCCACCTCCATCATCAGATATGTCTGTGTGTGCACACATGGCTTTCTTTTTTTAACGTTTGTTTAATTTGAGAGAGTGGGTAAATGGTCTTTAGAAACATGGTCACTTCTAAACGGAAGAGTGCACTGAAGGCCATCATAATTATTTTCTCCCTTGAAGCATCTTTATAGGGAAAACCTGGTTAAAAAGAACATGACCAGTAAAATGAAGATCATAATATTTAGAAAAGTAAAGTAGTCACATAACTGTTGCAGAGGGGAGAACACTGTTGTCCAGAGTCAGGTCTAGACCCATCAGTGATGCCTTGGTTACAGTAGAAAGGGCCCCTAGTTTTTGTTGAGATGATGCAAGAGTCTGATGCAGTATTACTTATTTTTTTTTAATATGGCTACCGAGAGAGAGCTCAAATAAAAATTTTATCAATACCACATTTTGGTATGTTACAGGTAGGACTAGACCCAGTTAGACTTCTTTTCCTGTGCTTCATTTTTTATGAGTATAGCATGTATCACAACCAAAGAGAAATAAAGGCAGAAATCCACATGAAGTAGAGCCCACTTGGTTTTGCCCAATAGAGTCACCAGTGTCTTAATTCTGATTTAATTTTGTACAGCCCATGCATCCAGGTACCTACCTGCTGACCCACTTACACAGTCCTCTGTCTACCCACCCACCTACCACACACTCCAAATCAGACAAATTTAACTCTAACTCAGGACTTCATGTTGACATCTAAATGAATTCTGATACCAACTTTTAATTCTTCTTCCTAAGGAACTGGTGATACCTCTTAAATACTGTGGCTAACAGAACAATTCCCCATCCTGTCTAGTCCTCCTCCATTTGTTCTGTTTCACTTGTTCTGCATCCTCTATGTAGAGATGCCTCCTTTATAGGTCAGGCTTCTTGGAATCAAGTACTCACAATTATTTTATGATTCTTTTATGAACTTGTCCAAGTACAGTCTTTCAGTACCAAATTCTCCATCAATGGATATTTAAAGAAGGCCTTGATTGTTCTCAATATGTAAATCACTGGATTCCAGCTTTTATTTCTTTTTTTTTTTAAGTTCATTTATTTTAAGAGAGAGAGCACAAGTGGCAGTGAGGCAGAGAGAGAGAGAGAGAGAGAGAGAGAGAGAGAGAGAAAGAGAGGGAATCCCAAGCAGGCTCAGCGCTGTCAGCACAGAGCCTGATGCAGGGCTTGAACTCATGAGCTGTGAGATCATGACCTGAGCCGAAATCAAGGGTCAGATGCTTAACCAACTGAGCCACCCAGGTGCCCTTTCAGTTTTTATCTGTTGATGAAAATACTCTTGTAACACAGAAGTTCCATCTCTATCTCACTTGTCACCTCTGGGTCTATATCACACCCTTTTGGGCATCTTCCCATCAACAGAATCTTCGAGAGTTACTCTGTGGCACCAAGGCTATAAATGAGCCTCACTAGCAAGGGATGCCATCAGCAATGCTGTCTGGTCACAAAGCATTTTAAAAAGTTGAACTTCAATGTCAACCTTTAAAATGTCCACCTTTAAAATTAGAAGAATTCACATGAAATTCATTATTTTCTTCAGGTACTCTGGAAAACTTACAAGTTCTGGCAACACTGGGCTGGAGGATAGTAATAAGTGCTCCCCTTAAATAAGGCACATATTTCTTACATTTGTTTCAGGTGCACAACAGAGTGATTCAACAATTTTATTCATTATGCTGTACTCACTACAAGTGTAGCTACTATCTATCACCATACAATGCTGTTATAACATCATTGACTATATTCTCAATGCTGTTCCTTTTATTCCAATGACTTATTCATCCCATATCTGGAAGCCTGTATCTCCCACTCCCCTTCACCCATTTTGCCTAGTCCCCCCTCCCACAAGCCTATCATTTACATAAACCACCTGGCCATCGGAAGCACTGGGTCCAATCCCTGACTAACAACATCATTCCTAGTGTTATATAAGTTCACACATACATAAAATAATATGTAATAACACTAATTCTGTGATTGGTATATAAGACTGGCATGTAGCCCTTCTCTCATACCACAATGTTCCAGAGCTTATACATTCCATCACTAAATGTGGGGCGTTCAGGTACATTGCTGCCAAAGCAATGACACTTGTGTTCAGCTCTAGGGACTGAGTGCCTTCTGCTCTGAGTTGCCCCTGCTGCCCGGGCTCATTGTCACCATCAACAACTGGCCTTCTTGTAAATCCCACAGAAACATGGAAAGGCAGCTCAAGGACAAGGGCCTTCTTCATTTCCTTTACAACCCTATCCTCTCTGTTTCCTCTGATTCTTCCACCCCCATCCCACTTTGCCAAAGAGAGAGTCACATCCAGGCTCCCTTAGAACTCTTATCAACCTATTTAAGCTCCACTCTACTTAATACAGTGCACTGACACGGAGTGTTACATTTGTAATGGATGTGTTATACTTAGAGAATGGTACTTCAAAATTTTGGGGAGTTGTATGATAGCACTATTTGGTTAGACCACCTTCTATTTCTCTTCCCCAACACTGTCACCTATTCCCTGCAGTGGGGTAGTCTCACAATTCGCAGAGTTTAGGAAAACAGCCAACAGTGAAACTAAGCCAAAGGGTTTAGCTACAGGTATTAGAAAAACAGAGTAACAGTGGATTACATTTATTGGGTTGCGAGGACACTTCCCTTACATAATAAAAAATTCAGGAGTTGGGCAAACCAAAGCAGGTTCGTTTTTCTTTTTACTCTAAATTATTTAGTGTGCTATCTTTTGAATTCATGGTTGCAAGAAGACAACTAAACCCCCACACATCACATCCATGTTCTAAGAAGGAAGAAAAAGAAAGACTGAAAGCTGTTATCTCATGAAGATTTCTCTTTCCCATTCTGCAAGAGAGAAGCCCATTCCCTGAAGATTTCTCCTTACATCTTATTCATCAGAAGTGGGCTATTTAGAAATATGTAGACCAATTATTGGACAAAAGGAAATAAATTCCCTTAAGTAATCTCAATACTTTGTCCTAAATGGCTAAGAGCCTATGCTCCCCAAGATCAACCTATACATTCCACCTGCTCCCTGAATAAATCAGGATTCTGTTAGCAGCAAGCAAGAAGGTTAAAAAAGGACATGACTCTGGTTTAAGCAATAGACACTGTCTTCCCCATACTGTCATGAAGCCATGGACTGTGAGGAGCCTATGTAGCTACTGCTGGTTGGAAAAGCTAAATTCAGGGAGGGGCCAAAATGGCAGAATAGCATGGAAGTTTTTTTTGCCTCTCTCGTCCCTGAAATGCAGCCAGATCAACACTAAACCATCTTGCACAGCTAGAAAACTGATTTGAGGATTAACACAACAATCTGCACAACCAGAACCACAGAACTTGGCAGGTATGCAGCTCAGAGAGGTGAACTGGGGGAGAGAGAAGCCGTGGAAGACAGGGAGCTAGTTTTGTTGGTGGGGAGGGGATGGAGACAGGGGGAGAGCATGGAAAGCATCCCCCCAAAAGGCAGTTGGAGAGAAAACAGCCACAGGAACTGAACTAAAAAGGGAGAAAGGAGAAGGGAGAAGATTTCATTAAGACTCTATAAACAGGGGGATCACAGAGTCTGAAAGTCCTCAGCTTGATACCTGGTGGTGCTCTGGTGGGAAGGGCGAATCCCCAGAAGCAGACAGCAAGGTCTGAGGGGCCCAAGGGCTACACAGGGAGCGGCAGTTCCCCTGCTGAGAGGACACTTGATAGTGGTCTCCCCAAGAAAAGCCCCAGCAGACCCTGGAGAACAGCCACATTCACTGGTGCTGGAAGAAGGAGTTAAGGAGGAAGCCTGGTGCCAGATGCGTGTTGTGATTTTCCATAATCCCTGAAAGGCTGCTGCTACACGATCGCGTGAACTATTTCTGCGGCGGGCTAGCACCCCGCCAGTCTCTGGGCGGCAGCAGCAGTGAGGTCTTGCGAACATTCCTGCCTGTGGGCTAGCACCCAGACACTGCTCAGTGAGACCTTCCCCCAGAGGATCTGAGCAGCTCAAAGCCGAAGTCCCTCAGAAGTGAGGGGATGGGAAACACAGCCCCATTTGAGATAAAACTCAGGAGGGAGGTGCTGCCTGGCAGCCTGACGGCTTGGTCATGGACAGTGTAGAAGGCAGGGGTGGAAGAAAGCCAGAGACAAAAAGGGGTGCTTGATTACCAGTCGTGGAGAGCAGAGAGCTCTGATACTAGACTCTGAGTAGCTGGGTGACACCGTTTTCACCCCTCCAGCTCATGCGCATACACGCGTACCAGCAACACAGTCATCAACCCCAGGACACTAAGCAGCGCCATCTACTGGAGAAGGGGTCTATTAAACTAAACCCCGCCTGTTTGTCAACAGCGCTCTTAACAAACACAAGTCTCCTGGCCTTCTTAGCTAATGGATGATAAAGTGCTTCACAGCTTGACTTCAACAGGAAACCAAAGGTAATTAAAATCGTGCTTCATTCTGTTCAATGGTCCTCTTATCAATTTTTTTCTTTTTCTGTTCTTTTCTTATTCTTGCATACAGAAAGAGAAAAAATTTATTGTTATTTTCCATTTTTATTAAAAGGATTTTTCTTGGGGCGCCTGGGTGGCTCAGTCGATTAAGCGTGCGACTTCGGCTCAGGTCATGATCTCACAGTTCGTGGGTTCTAGCCCCGCATCAGGCTCTGTGCTGATAGCTAGCTCAGAGCCTGGAGCCTGTTTCAGAGTCTGTGACTCCCTCTCTCTCTGACCCTCCCCTGTTTACGCTGTCTCTCTCTCTCTCTCTCTCTCTTTCAGAAATAAAAACATTTTTAAAAAAAAGATTTTTCTTTACTTTTTTCTACTATATTTTTTATCTTTTTGTAAATATTTTAAATTATATTTTACTTACATTTCACTTTATTCTACTTTACTGTATTCATTTTTTCAAATTTTCAAACATTTTCCTTTTTTTACCTTTCTTTTCTCATTTTTATTTTTCCTTTTTTCTTTTCTTATATTCCCTTTTTTCTCTAATCTATCATGCTTCTTTCAACAACCAGGCCAAAACACACCTAGGATCTAGCATCCTTTATTTGATTTGTGTTATTCTAATTTTTTTAATTTTAAGGGTTTTTTTTTACTCTTTATTAATTCCCTTTCTTCCTTCAAAATGGCGAAATGAAGGAATTCACCCCAAAAGGAGGAAAACAGGAAGAAATGACAGCGTGGCACTTCATCAACAAAGATACAAGCAAGATGTCTAAACCAGAATTTAGAGTCACAATAATAAGAATACTAGCTGGGTTGGAAAATAGATTAGAATCCCTTTCAGCAGAGATCAAAAAAGTAAAAGCCAGTCAGGATGAAATAAAAAATGCTATAAAAATGCTATAACTGAGATGCAATTTCATATGGATGCCATGGCAGCAAGGATAGGTGAGGCAGAACAGCAAATCAGCAATACAGAGGACAATCTAATGGAGAATAATGAAGCAGAAAAAAAGAGGGAGACTGAGGCAAAAGAGCATGACATGAAAATTAGAGAACTCAGTGACTCATTAAAAAGGAATAACATCAGAATCATAGGGGTCCAAGAAGATGAAGAGACAGAAAAAGGGGTAGAAGGTTTATGTGAGCAAATCAGAGCAGAAAACTTTCTTAACCTGGGGAAAGACACAGACATCAAAATCCAGGAAGCATAGAGGACTGTCATTAGATTAAACAAAAACTGTCCATAAATAAGACACATCATAGTCAAATTCACAAAATACTCAGCAAGAAAAGAATCATGTAACCAACAAGGGAAGAAAAGCCCTTAACCTACAAGGGAAGACAGATCAGCTTTGCAGCAGACCTATCCACAGAAACTTGGCAGGCCAGAAAGGAGTGGCAGAATATATACAGTGTGCTGAATCAGAAAAATATGTATCCAAGAATTCTTTATCCAGCAAGCCAGTCATTCAAAAGAGTAGGAAAGAAAAAAAGTTTCCCAGACAAACAAATATTAAAAGAGTTTGTGACCACTAAACAAACCCTGCAAGAAACTTTAAGGGAGACAGTCTGAGAGGAAAAAAGATGTAAAAAAAAAAAAAAAAAAAAAAAAAGACCAAAAGCAACAAAGACTAGAAAGGACCAGATAACACTACCAGAAACTTCAACTCTACAGGCGACATAATGGCAATAAATTCATATCTTTCAGTATTCACTGTAAACATCAATGGACTAAATGCTCCATTCAAAAGACAGAGGGTAAGAGAATGGTTAAGAAAACAAGATCTATCTATTGCTGTTTACAAGAGACCCACATTAGAACTAAAGAAACCTTCAGATTGAAAATAAGGGATGGAGAACCATCTATCACGCTAACAGTCACCAAAAGAAAGCCAGAGTAACCATACTTAGATCGGACAATCCAGACTTTCTAGACTTTCAAATAAAGACTGTAACAAGAGATGAAGAAGGGCATTACATGTAGAACAAACAGGGGGTTGCTGAAGAGGTTTGGGGAGGGGGGTAGGCTAAATGGGTAAGGGGGTTTAAGGAATCTACTCCTGAAATCATTGTTGCACCATATGCTAACTAACGGATATAAATTAATCAACAAATAAATTATTTTTTTAAAAAAAAGGAAAAGCTAAATGCATGCATTTAAATACCATTGACATAGTGGCAAAGCACAAGGGACAGCAGATCACTGACACCTTACTCTTTGTCTTGGTGTTCTAGGCTCCTCTCCACCCCCTACTATACACACCCATATGCACTCCTATTCCCTACCCCGTCCCTGTACACCACACCCACAGGCTCATGGAGGGTAGATAAGGGACCAAGAAGCACAGGATCATACCCTGGACCCAGAGATCAGTGGAAGAAGGGTGATCCCTCACTCTCCAGGTGATGCCTGTGCAAAACCTCCTACAAGCGCATCTTAGAGCTCTGCCCTCTGTTGGGTGGGGCCGCTTCCCACTCCAAAGTTCAAGAGCTCTTTCTCCATCTTCAGCCAAGGGCTTCAAGTTTATAATCCATACCCACTTTTCTTGGCCAGAAGAGTTTGCTGCTCTGCAGAGAAGCATGCTGAACACAGGGAAGCCTGCTCCATGCTTTGCAGGGGAACCCATCTTACTATTCTAACATAAAAGTTTACATTTAAACTATATCAGGAATTTGAACCCATATAGCTACTAGAAACAAGTGCTTTCTGTGTAAAAACAAACAAAACAAAAAACAAAAAACAGTCCCTGGGTCTATTTTGCAGTGTTTGGGCTTCCTGTGTACTCCAACTAAGCATGCAGTTCTTAAAAAGTCATATCCTTTCCCATCACACTCTGCCTGGATTGCAGTTCTGCATTCACAGAAATCTCAAGAAATCCTGACATCTTAGCAAAGCTGCATGCTAGCTCTTTAAAATGAAAACAATGAGCATTAACATCATTTCACATTGGCTGCATCTGTTCCTGCCACGTAGGTTGGTAGTGAATCATCATTCAGAAATTATTTTGGTACAAAAGTGAAACAGAAAGACTCCACCAAATAAACAGTTTTTATAAAAAGGTTTTGTGCGACAACAGTCCCTTTCTTGGCATCAGTTCCCAGAAATGATAAAATATGACTCATTAGTATAGAACAACTCATATTCCAAACAGAGTATAATTGCTCCCACGGTACCCATACTTAACTCTGAGCCAAGAGGTCAGCCTGGGTGATGACACAGCATCCTTTGCCATGTTGTCCTTATCTGATCAACTTTTGCTTCACAACTGAGCTGGATCATTTCTGCTCAGTAAAGGTAATGGTTCAGCTTGATTCCCACTGCTTTTGTGAAAGCCTACCAAATACTTCCACTCACAGCAACCTCCCTTGCAGGAGCTCAAAGCACTTGTATGCCTTGTTAATTGCCTACTGTTATGCACTGTTTTCACAGTTAATGTCCTAAATCGTTCTCCTCCCTATAATTGAGACTCCCTTATCCTAAATTCTAATATAACAGGATTCATCACCAGGAAAATATCTCTTCTGGTTTTTGTGAATTATGTAAAATGGAAATTACTTGTGTTGATGAAAATTAGGAAAAGATGGGGAAAAACATAGAGAATAATAAACAGAAGTGAAGCACATGGGAGAGGAGGAATGGAAGTTCTATAGAAACAATAATCGTTAACATTAATCTAGTGCTTACTATGTGTCACATACTGTGCTAAGCAGCTCACATATATTGTCACTTAATCATAATCCTCATGAGGCATGTACTTTCCCAAAAACCCATTACACAGAGGAGGTTGTGGAGGTCTAGGACTCTCACAGAACCACCAACCAATCTTCTCTACATCTGGGCTCACAGCAAACTATGCTCTTGTAATGGGTTTAATTATTGGCCCATTTTCTTACCTCTCCCTATGTCTACACCCTCTGCCAAGAGACTGCAATTTCTTCTACTAGGGTTAAGTTCTATTTCCCTGCCCCTTCACTTTGGGCTTAGCCATGTGACTTGCTTTAGCCATGATAACCGCATGGGATGCACTTGCCTGGTTGGTCTTCTCCTATAGCGAGTGGAATAATATTCCCCCCAAAATCATATCTACCTGGAACCTCAGAATGTGACCTTATTTGGAAAGAGGGGCCTCACAGATATAATTAAGGTAAAGATTAGATAAGAAAGATAAGATCATACTGAAGTAATGTGGACTGTAAATCCAATGAGAGACAAAAAAGAACACAAACCTACAGGGAACACGGACCTAGACGATGGAGACAGAGTTTGGAGTTATGTTGCCATAAGCCAAGAAACACCTGAAGCCACCAGAAGCTGGAAGAAGCAAGGAATAATTCTTTTCTAGAGCCTTCAGATGGAGCATGGCCCTACTGATGTGTTGATTTTGGACTTCTGACCTCCAGAACTGTGAATGAAACAATTTCTGTTATTTTGAGCCGCCGAGTTTGTGGTGTTTTGCTTTGACAGCCCTAGAAAATAAATAAACCTCCTATGGTCCTGCCATCACCTTGAGAAGAACTTCCTTCAGATGGCTGCTGCCCTTTGAGCCTGAACCCCAGGATGAACCCAATCAAGCTCAGCCTAAATCAGCCAGGCTTCAGTCAACCTGAAAACCCCTAAGTGTGACAAGAAATGCTTAGTGTCTTTACAAAGTGAGTCAAAGTGATGAGATGACTCTAAGTTCTAGCCCTGAAACACACACACACACACACCCACATCATTCTGCATGTTCCTTTCTCTTCTACAGGAGACTACAACCTGAAGAGGTACCTGCATTCTCCCTCTGCTAAGGAACACCTGTTGTGTTTGGTTTGTTTGGTTTTTTTTTTTTACTCTACTAAAAATAAGCTTCTACTAGATCAAGCCTGTGCTTTGAAAGTTTATTGGTTACATATAGCACCCAGAATTGCTTTAATAAAAGAAAGATGACTAACTTGTCCAAGTTCAAACAGTGATTAAATGATAAAACCATTATTTAGACCTACATCTGTCTGACTGCAGAGTCCAGACAATTGCCAATTAAACAGACTGCCTCCTATATTAACTGCAAAGCCTTGGGAAAGGTAAAGCAAGATGCCTTACCCATAAAAGTGGGCTTTTATAACATTCAATAACAGAAAAGTTACTAAGACCTGTATAAGAGCTGATGGGGGAAGTAGGTTTGTAGAGGTCGGGGGTAGAATAGCAGAGCCAGGCCCCAAAAGAAAAATCAGAGGCAGAAATTAGCAACTCCCAAGTAATCCAATAATAATAATTACCATACATAGCACATACTTTGTGACAGGCACTGTTCAAAGGGTTTGTCTCATGTAATATGTTCAACTACCCTGTAAGGGGGTATTATTACTATCTTCACTATGATGAGGAAACTGAGGCACACAGGAGTTGAGTGACTTGCCCAAAAGCACACAGCTAGTCACTGACAGAGCTGGANATGTAATATGTTCAACTACCCTGTAAGGGGGTATTATTACTATCTTCACTATGATGAGGAAACTGAGGTACACAGGAGTTGAGTGACTTGCCCAAAAAGCACACAGCTAGTCACTGACAGAGCTGGTTGGAAATCAAGCCCAGGCAGTCTAGCCCCAAGGGATAGAAAGGAAATGGATAATACAGCATCCATCACTTTAAATATTCATTTATGTATGGAAAATACCATTGATCTTCTATTTATTTAGTACCAAGCCATTGTTCTGGTTTAGGGCATAAAGCCATATGCATAAAGGCTCTGCAGAAGCTGTTCTGCTGAGCTGTAGCCTAGAGACACAGAGCGGCCTGCTGGCAGACTGATGGCAACTCTAATCCAGACTGCCAGGTAAAGCTAAGTGACCTAACCAGTGCTTTAACCTCTAGAAGATGCCTTTTCCTCATCAGCAATGTGCAGATAATAAAAGTCCCTACCATAAACAGTTGCCATGAAAATTCAATGAGAAAAACCCACTTAGCACAGTGTGTGGCACATAAAAAGAGCTCAATAATTATTTTCTATTCTTCTTTTTAAATAGTTCTAGAAATGTATTTTCTAATTAGTTGCCAAATAACAGGGGTTCTACCACTCCAAGTTCCCTAAACCAGAAACTTTTTTCTACTCCACCGTAGTTTAAACACTCTTCACCTCTCTCTGAGAACCATTTTAACTGCTTCCTGAATTGATCTCTCCACTTACCATCTCTACCTTCTCTGCCCCATTTTTCTGAACTGCTGCCAGTCCCTAGTTCTCAGCTCCTCTCAGGTCACTCAACCACTTGACAACCTTCAACAGATCTCCAATGATTCCAAACATTCCACTCTCCTGCTACTCCTTTCTCTGTACTCTCTTATATTCATTTAAACTGGACATCTCATACTCCCTTAAACATTTCCTGCTTACATGTCTTTGCTCCCCCAGTAACACCATCTCTCTTCACCCAATTCATCTTCTATCCCTTAGCTCAAATTCACCTCCTTCAAGACTTTCACTTTCCCCTTCCCCTCAGTCTCACTCAACAAAACGTATGACTTTCCTGCTCATTCCTAAGGCATTATCTTTGTGTCTCCTTCATGGCTTGTATCAGAATATGCTTTTATTCAGGATTATTTTGGTTATTTAACTAATCCAATCACACAATGGAAGCTTATTGAAGACAGAGACTATGTCTTCTCAACTTCTAATACAGACAAAATATGTTGCATGGGCAGTGGATTATAAATAAATTCTCACTGAATATGTAGATTTAGCACATATAAGTTTTATCTCTTGTATTAAATCCTTGAAGTTGGAAACCACATCTAACTTACTGCTGTATCCATAGCATTTAACCAGTGTCCTGCATAATAACAGGTATTCAATGAACACTTGTGGGGAGATTGGATACATGAGTGCGTGGATGGATGGTAGATGGAGAGAATCTATACATTTTTCCAAAGTTCTTTGGCTATTAGTTCTTCTAGTCATGAGCCCAGTCTCCAACCCACTTTGAAAGAAGTAATAATTATCCATGGCCATTGCTGAAAAAAAGAGCATAGATCAAATTCCTAAACCACTTTTGACAACTGGGCACACATATAAATCCAATCTTCCTTCCTTAAAAACCAATGAGTTATTTGGGAAGGGATGTCCCTCAGTAAAGGGAATGCTTCTCTGCACCTGACAGCAGTGACTAAGAGGTAGCAGCTGGGGCCACCTGTTCAGCCACTGCCTAGAGCAGGCTCTAATGTTCCACTGTGAACAAATCCACTAAGTTTGCTTTAAAAAAAAAAAAAAATTCAGGACTGGCTGTAAAGAAAGCCAAAGAAGCAGTCACCTTGGCTAGACAGGCCCTAAACAAAATCATAAAGGAGGTAAATAAATATGTTTGCAGNTGGGGCTCAAATCCACAAACTGTGAGATCATGACCTGAGCTGAAGTAGGACGCTTAACCGACTGAGCCACCCGGGTGCCCCAAGTCACCCACCTTTCTAAACTTCATTTCATTCCACAGTGATTGTGCAGCCTCGGTCCCATTATGGAAGAAATCTAATAAACCAGATAAAAAGTAATTCTCAATAACATGCTGGTGCCCTCTCAGGGGGAATTATATTTTAAAAAAGAATCACTGACAAAGACAGTGTAAATCCAATGAACTAACTCCCTAATTCTTTTTTCTAATAGTTTATTGTCAAGTTGGTTTTCATATAACACCCAGTGCTCATCCCAACAAGCCCTCCTCCATGCCCATCACCATCCTCTCTCCCCCACTCCCATCAGCCCTCAGTTTGTTCTCAGCATTCAAGAGTCTCTCCTGGTTTGCCTCCCTCTCCCCAACTATTTTCCCCCCTTCTTCTCCCCCATGGTCCTCCATCAAGTTCCTCCTAATCCTCCTATACTGGCAAACATATGATATTTGTCCTTCTCTGCCTGACTTATTTCACTCAGCAGAACACCCTCAAGGTCCATCCATGTTGCTACATATGGCCAGATTTCATTGTTTCTCATTGCCATGGAGTATTCCATGGTATAGATAAACCACATCTTCTTGATCCATTTGTCAGTTGATGGACACTTAGGCTCTTTCCATGTTTTGGCTATTGTTGAGAGTGCTGCTATGAACATTGGGGTCCATGTGCCCCTATGCATCAGCACTCCTGTATCCCTTACGAACTCCCTAATTCTTGAATGTTTAACACTGTGTCTATCTGTCTCATCTAAACAACAGAGCTTAAAGTAGACCATAAATCCAGATATGTGTTTTAGATACCCTAAATTCACATAGGCAGCTAATGAAAGAACTGTCCCTCTAAGAACGAGGTAGCCCATAGCCTGGCCAGAGTATATTGTCACACTGCTGGATCAGTAAGAGTTTCAAGTCCCAGAGCCTGGACTTCAGAGACTGTGCTTGCTGAGAGGGCAAATGGTTGCATTATATGTTGAAATAAGGTATTTATGGATGCCAGATATAAAAGGCAGTTGATTTTGTGCCTTTCAAGCTGGCAAACTTTCAAATTACCAAGGTTGGCCAAGGCCAACAAACTGTGAAGGCATCTCCATGAAAAACCAAGGAAGCAATGGGACCCACATCCACATAAAATATTATGTGTATCCTTTATACTGCTGATAATCCACGATAGGAGAAAATCAAGTAAAAGCAAACTCCCAGGCATCATTCTTACCCATCCTTGAACATAGACCAGTCTCTGTGGTCGAGCCTAGCCCAGAAGTTACTGGAATCTGCTAAGCCAACTGCAAGAGATAATAGGTTTTAGTTATCGACTATCATTAGAGCATCTACAAAGATCATAGAAAGGACAGGGTCCATTTTAAAACACTGTATTGAAAAGTCTTTTTTTATTCATCCAAGGCTAAACTGATTATCCTACTCTCCCATATCTTCTAGGGCAACTGGTGTGGCAATTTAGAATTAAAAGCCATGTCAGGGCAATCTGGGTGGCTCAGTCAGCTAAGTGTCCAACTCTTGACTTCAGCTCAGGTCATGATCTAGTGATTCGTGAGATCGAGCCCCATGTAGGGATCTACACTGACAGGGCAGAGCCTGCTTGGGATTCTTTCTCCCTCTCTTTCTGCCCCTCCTCCACTCATCCTCTATCTCTCTATCTCTCTCATTCAAAATAAACAAACATTTAAAAATCTAAAACAAAAAGAGTGACAAGCCATGTCAAAAACCTAACATGACTTCAGAATAATCCAAAAATATCAAATTTTCAGTGGAATTTTACTATTAATATGTTTCATGTTCAACTATTTTTGAAAATTGCCACCCTATATGTGTAAATTATAAATAACAATTCCCTAGAGCCAATGTATTTATTAATCAAGAAGTTAAGTAATATTTACAAAGATGTTTTTGTATTAATAAAATTGCTCTTAGGTATGTCATCTCAATCCTTTAAACAGCCCTACAAGCTGAAGATTATTATTTTTATTACTATTAACACCATTATTATAGATTTGGAAACTGTTAATCAACATCCCTGAAGTCATAGCAGTTAGTAAATGATGGCTTCTAGGGCTCAAATTTGGGTCTTATCATGTAACTCAATATTCCATATACCTTTCACTGCACTATGATTCTTCAGCTCAATATTTCAGCATTTTCCCATTCCGTGCTAGGCTGGAAAGGATTCCTGCAGTAAGTTCTCTGGTAGTGACTATTACTCTCAGTAACCCCCAAACAACCAATAACATACTGATTAGTGTACTCTGCTTAGCCCTGATGCCCTCAATAAACACTTGTGACACTAATAAATATTCTCTGAACTAGTGAATTCATCAGAATCTAGACCCTACATGTTCGCTTATATGGCCTTGATTCCTGCCTACGAATGAGGAGCATTTTAAAGTATGCAGACACACATACACACATATTGTGTATGTGTGTCAGAGCACACACGTATGTGTGTATGCCAGTTCACCTCTCTCAATCAATTACTACCAAACCTCTCCAGGGGCTATTCAAGACCTAATTTACGTCCTGTGTCAAACTATAATTTAGGGACCTCCAGTGTTCATATCCCCCACAATTACTGTCAGTGACGAAACTGAAGGCGCGGACAGCCACATAAAATCTCTTATTCCATCAACATCTAAAATACGGGGGAAACTGCACCTGCAGCTTGAATTTCTTAATCTATGTCGCTGCCTTTCTGAAAAGCACTAATAAGTGTCAATGGAGTGAAAGAACAAGATTAGAGGCTTCTTTCTTCTCATAGAAAAAAATCACTATGCGCTGGCTGGAAACCAGCAGTGTGTCATTAGCTGGGATTGTTAAGCCAGGGCAGTGCTGATCACTGTAAACAGAGGTGTCAGTAAGGGACTAGCATCTAAAATCCCTCCAGTCTCATAGCCAAAGTTCACACACAAATAGCAGAACAGTGCTTGTAAATTGTTATCTGCATAAAGGAACCCTTCTATATATAAGTATACAAAACTAACCTGTTGGCTCAATTACTAGAAAAGTTGATGGGGGAATGATAAGGGTTAGGGGTAGGTAGTCTAAAGCAGAGTTGTCCAAAAGAATTATAATGCAAACCACAGACAGGAGTCACATATATGGTTTTTAATTTTCTTCTAGACACACTTAAAAGGGAAAAAGAAACAAATAAAATCAATTTTAACAATGTATTTTAGGGGCACCTGTGTGGCTGAGTCGATTAAGTGTCTGACTTCGGCTCAGGTGGTCATGATCTCACAGTTTGTGGGTTCGAGCCCCGCGTCAGGCTCTGTGCTGTCAGAGCCTGGAGCCTGGAGCCTGCTTTGGATTCTGTGCCTCCTTCTCTCTCTGTCCCTCCCCTGCTCACACTCTGTCTCACTCTGTCTCTCAAAAGTGAATAAATGTAAAAACAATTTTTTTTAAAAAACCAATATATTTTATTTAACCCAATAGATCCAAAGGAGTATCATTGTAACATACAATCAATACAAAAATTATTGAAGTGTTTTATACTTTTTTTTTAGTACTAAGTGTTTGAAATCCAGTGTGTTCACACTTTCATCTCAATTTGGACCAGTCATTTCAAATGTTCAAAACTATATGTCTTCAGAGACACTCAAAAGGTCATTGGTTGCCAGAAGTTACAGTAGAGATAGAAATGAAGAGGCAGACCACAAAGGATTTTTAGGGCAGTGAAACTACTCTGTATGATACTCTACTGGTGGAGACACGTCACTATACATTTGTCCAAACCCACAGACTGAACTGTCATGTAAACTCAGACTCTGGGTAATGATGATGTGTCAGTACAGATTCATTAACTGTATCAACTGAACCGCTCAGGTGGGGAATACTGATAATGGGGGAGGCTGGGCAGGTGGAGGGGCAGAGGTGAGAAATCTCTGAACCTTTTCCTCAAGTTTGCTAAGAACCCAAAACTGCTCCCAAAAAATGAAGTGTATTTACAAAAAGTTGCACGTGACTAGTAGCTACCAAAGGGTACAGTACAGTTCTAGAAGAGCTGCATCCCACTATAACCCTGGACAAGGGCAGGATTGTGTGGAAATGCAGTTATGTTAGTCAGGACTCAGTGGGTTTCTCATATCAGAATTACATTCCAAATTAGTATAGGCAGGGAGGAGATGGGACAGACGTACTGCTCACCTCAAAGACTGCTACCAGGTGTATCTCTTTTACTTCTGCTCTCGTGTGCCAGCTCTCTCCACAAGCTAGAACTACAACTTCTAGAAGCATGTGAACTCATACCATCTAGCATCATCGCCAGAACAGAGAGACTTCTTCTCCATCAATTTTGATGTAAAAACTCCAAGAGAAGCATTCTGATTGGCCCAGAATGGATAGTAAGTCCACCTGTGCGGCACAGAGGGCAGGACACTGTGTGTGGAATCCCATACTGCACTATGCACTATGCACTATGGACCTGAGAGTTCTGGTGTGGAGTCTGGAACCTCATGGCTGGGGGAGAGGGGAGGATTGCTTTCTAAAAAAAAGAGGTGATGCATGCACACCAGGCCAAGCATACCTTGTGATTGTGTCACAGAAATCAGGGAGTAGGATCTCCCTAGACGGTTGGTTCCCATCCAAGAAGCCCTTCCCAGACACCAATCAGAAAGGGCAAGCAACCATGAAAACCTCACTGGCCTTGTTCATCAAGACATAACTGCAGAAAAATGGGACTTGGGCTCAGGTTCCTAAGCTCAGAATTTAGCCTTCCTTTCAACACAAACGTGATTTTCAGTGGAAGTGGAAACCTACCCTACAGGTATTTAAAATTTTACCGGGGCAGTTTTGATTGTCATAATGACCATGGGGTACAACTGGCACGTAATGAGAAAGAACCAGAGATGGCTTAAGATGTTGTGTTTCTCTAGCCCTTACTGCAAACTGCCAAATATTTTTAGTGCCAACAATATCTAGTTAAATGATGTCTGTTTCCTATAAAACCAACCACATTCATTAGCACTTCCTACAAGCATCTGTCTCTTTCAATAAGACTTCTAGTATGGCTATGCCTGAGCATTTGCCTGTGTGCATCATTTTATCTGTTTAATGTTTATTTATTTATAAAGAGACAGGGACAGAAACTGAGTAGGAGAGGGGCAGAGAGAGAGGGAGACACAGAATCTAAAGCAGGCTCCAGGCCCTGAGCTGTCAGCACAGAGCCTGATGCAGGGCTTGAACTCACAGATCATAAAATCATGACCTGAGCTGAAGTTGGACACTTAACCAATTGTTTTCCTTTCATTCTTTGTATTACAGTTAGAATCTCATATTGATTTTTTTAATATGTGTTTTGTGCTTCAATGACCTATAAATTTAATTTCAAGATAATAAAATGGACATTACAGAATATATATTTAAAAGGTAGCTATTGATGGGGTTGAGAGTCTCTGAACTATACCAAGCACAGGCAGAAGGCCCTGGAGAGATAAAGAAGGAACCACAAGAAGGTAAGCAATGAGGGAAACAGAGAGCTTGCACAGAGGCAGAAAGACAAAGTCAAAAGGAGGAGGAGAGGCAGGGCAAGGATGAGAAAGGAAGCCATCTTTCTCACCACCTCTACCCCACTACCTTGACACTTCTCCCACTTCCCGAGAGCTCCTCTCTCTCTTAGGCTCTACAGTCCTTTTTCTCTCATTTCATGATTTTCCACAGCCTGCCAATGGCATGGCATGCCCACTGACAGCATATCCCTGGCAAAATCAATTATAAGCAATTATTTTCAAGATCCTAAACCCAAAATTCCCATTGGCTTTGCCCCTGGGCTGTGAAATGACAATCATCAGAGAGAAAAATGGAAGTCACTGGCCAGATGCAGGAATGGAAATATATCCACATATGTCAGGTGCATCTTAAATCAAAGGCAGAATATTTCTTCTTGGGTACCGTATAACAATGTTTTTAAAAATGCAAGATTATGGACAGTAACTTACCAGGCAGGGGCAGTATATTTCAAAAAGTAAAAAATAGTTGCTGTGATATTGGTATTGAATTTAAATTACAATTTTTCTTTCTTTAATGTTTTTAAATGTTTTATTTATTTTTGAGACAGAGAGAGACAGACAGACTCTGAGTGGGGGAGGTGCAGAGAGGAGACACAGAATCTGAAGCAGCCTCCAGGCTCTGAGCTGTCAGCACAAAGCCCGCTGCAGGGCTTGAGATCATGACCTGAGCCGAAGTCAGATGCTTAACTGACTGAGCCACCCAGGTGCCCCAACAATTTTTTCTTTAATAGCTTCCATTACAATTAAATATTTCCCTCTGCCACCCCACCCCAAAATCTGTCCATTTCACTCTTCCTCTACTTCCCTACTCAAAGCATGTCTCCTTCCCATTGATTCTTTCCTGGACTTTTCCTAACTGGGAAATCAACTGGGTCTTCCAGTGATAGTCCTCCTTCAACTTCCCTGCAAAAAAAATGTATAAGCTTTACTGAGAAGTTAGCAATTAGCATCGGCTGCATTGACAGTTCAACTAAAAACTGTTTTCCATAATTTCTCTCAGAATATTAACATCAATCACACCCTTCTGCCCAATGTTGAAATAAACTTCTTACTTTAGTAACAGGCTATAATAACTCTTTAACAAAATAAAAGCCTACAGAGCACATGCACCACATATAATGCATTTTGAAGGAGGGTAGATTAAAGCAGAATTTAAGGAAGAATTTAAATTTATTAATATGGATAATGGTAGAATTTTTTTAAACATTTTTTAACATCTGTAAGAATTATAGGAAAGTTTATTCAAGTTTGTGCAGAACACCTAGCAATGGTTGACTCATATTATCTGCATCACTTTAATTCAAGAATAAACTAATGTGTAATTGTACTTTACTGACCACAGAAAATCAGACACACAGAACCACATTCTCCATGACTTCTCTGCATCTGTTGACCAGTCTCTCTTTAAAATCCTTCCTTTGATTTTCACAAAACTGGACTACCCTAGTTTGCCTCTGTCCACTTCCTATAGGCCTGAACAATTTCTCCATTCAGAAGATGGAAGCAATGAGAGGGACTGCTCCTCTCAGAGAACTGTGCCAAAAAGAAATTCAACAAGCAAAGTAGAAGCTTGAGCTGGTCATCATAACAGTCAAAGAAGGGACTATTGAACAGGGTCAGTTACCTCAGACCAAAAGAAATTACACTTCAGGGAATTCAGAGAAAAGATAGCTCGTTTCCTGATCAAACAGACTCTAAAGGTTTTTAAAAACTCACTTCAGGGAGTGCCTGGGTGGCTCAATCAGTTAAGTGGCTGACTTCGGCTCAGGTCATGATCTCACAGTTCATGAGTTCATAATCTAACAGTTCATGAGTTTGAGCCATGCATTGGGCTCTGTGCTGACAATTCAAAGCCTGGAGCCTGCGATTCTGTGTCTCCCTCCCTCTCTACCCCTCCCGTGCTCGCTCGCTCGTTCGTGGGCTCTCTCTCTCTCCATCCCTTCCTCCCTCCCTCAAAAATACATACTTTTTTCATTAAAAAAATTTTTTAATGTTTATTTATTTTGAGAGAGAAAGAGAGAGACAGAACATGAGCAGGGGAGGGGCAGAGAGAAAGGGAGACACAGAATCCGAAGCAGGCTCAAGGTTCTGAGCCGTCAGCATAGAGCCCGATGCGGGGCTTGAACCCACGAACTGCGAGATCATGACCTGAGCTGAAGTCGGACATTTAACCGACTGAGCCACCCAGGTGCCCCTTAAAATTTTTTAATAAAATAATAAAAATTAAAAATTAAAGCTCACTTCAGGTGGCACTTGTCTCTCTGTTGTTATACCCATGGGGATGCCCCCAAAAGTGGGCACCTCCCACTCCCCTCACATCTTTCAACCTGTAAATCACCTGCTCATGCCTCTCTCCATATCCAAGTTCTATCTTTCCTCAAAAGCCCCCTTGAGGTCTTTCTATATGAAGTGTTCCCGGGATGTCTCAGCCTAGGCAACAGCTCCCTCCTCTGAACTCCCTCTCTGGATTCTTTATTTGGCTCTTAGCATATGCTAGCTTCATCTATTTCTTGTTTTTGCTCAGGAGCCAAAGATCCCAAACTGAACTAGAAGTTCTTCTAAGAAACAAACTACCTTTTCTCTCTATAATTCCCACAGTTCAAAATAATGGCCAATGAATGTCATAAATATAACAAAGATGTTTACTGTCACTCGCCAACATCCATTCTCCCCCATGGTTATTTTGAGTAAGAAAACTTGAAACCTGGGCTCTGTTCTTGTCCATTCCCCAACTCCCCATGGAGTCACAGGAGCAAACCTACTAAAATTCAGTTTCTCATTCATGAAATGAGCCATAGAGACAACAAAGGTGTGGCTCACAGCTCAGCAAGCAACTATTCACAAATACTTTGAGCCTCTCAGACGACAGACGACATTTATTAATGTTATTCTTCAGCGGATGTTGTCTCCCTCCTGGCATGTTTTGTGGAAAAATAAACAGACTTCCTAGATTCTCTGTATAACTCCCTGACCCTTCTGGGGTTCACACTGGACTCCTTGCCCTTGACCAGTTATGCACATAGAACCTAAACTCATTCCTAGAGGTGACTGCTTCACTCACCTCTTCTTCCTGCTGGATAGAGTTCTCAGGAAGGAACAGAGAGAGCTAACCCAAAAGGGAGGGTGGACCTCTGTTAAGGTCTATTAAGCTACACCCTAAAATTTTCACACAAAGCCAACTTCTAATTGTAAAGAACATTCTGACTATAATTCATGGCCTAGAGCATCTTATTCATTAAAGACACTACCCGTGGATCCACTAAGACACTCCAAATGTTGCAGTATCTGACGGCCTGTGCCCATTAGGGCAGACTGGAACTTTTTAAACAAATTAAGAGAGGTAATATAAAATTTGGAACTGTGACTTTCCCCTCCCTTTAAAATGTCCTTGGATAAATTTCTTAACCGACCTAGGCTTCATTTCTTTGTTCAGAAAAATAAAGAAGACTCTCAAGAGAGAGTCTGCTCTCTCATGAAAATGATGGCCAAAAATGGTTTTAAAATGCCTTCTTAAGAACTTCAACAAATTTTCCTCCCATTTACAGCTCTAGCTATTGGACTGCTAATTATGGAAGTTGATCAGACATGGGAATGATTTTCCCCAGGTTTATTTAATGGATTTTCAATTAAACTAGTAATAGAAATTTTTAAACTTTCAGATTTTAAAAAAATTCCGACAGATGTTTTCACTTGAGGCGTAGGTTTTGAGCTCTAATTCATTGTTTTCATTGTTTGTTTTAGTTTTCCTAGTGTTGTTTCCTTGTCTGATTTTGGCTCTTCCTTCATTCATGGTGATTCAAGGCTGCTATTTCCCATGCTGCTCTATACTTCAAGTGTTTAGGAGAGTTAATAGCTTATCAACACTAAATTAACATTAGTGAATGTTACTGATAAATAGGTGAAAATGAGTCATATGAAATCATACTTAATAAACATAATATTACTATCCTAAGGGATATTTTTATCTAATCATGCAGCAAATTTTATGAATAGCTCCATATCCAGGAACTCACAGACTAAAGAAAAAGACAAAAGTAAGCAAGTTTTGTGCTAAAATGATAAAAGATGTAACTGGCATAAGTAGTAAATGCTAAAAAACACTAAGTGCTCAAAAAATAAAACAAACAAACAGAAACACCTAAGAGACTTGAGAAGAGGAATGAGAACAGAGGAAAGTCAGAAAAGTTCCACAGTTCAGTCACTCCTGAGTTGAGCCTTTAAAACAAGTAATTGCATTAATAATAACGAACGAAAACGCAACTATGAACAAGGCATTGCATCTAGCATTTTTACAAGCATCGTCTCATTTGTCTTTGTCCCAATTCAGATAGGATCTCTGTTACAGACAAGGAAACAAAGACTTTGAAAGATTACACAAGTATGGGGGCACCTGGGTGGCTTAGTCGGTTAAGCATCTGACTTCAGCTCAGGTCATAATCTTGTGGTCAGTGAATTTGAGTCCCACATCGGACCCTGTGCTGACAGCTCAGAGCCTGGAGCCTGCTTCACATTCTGTGTCACCCTCTCTCTCTACCCCTCCCCCACTCATGCTCTATCAAAAAGAAACATTAAAAATCTTTTTTCAAGATTACACAAGTATGCAGTTGTTCCAAATTATTTTGATGAACTAGTCAGAGAAACAAGAATTCAGACCCATTCAGATTTTCCTTAACTCATCTACCAAGCCCAAGTGAAGTGAACTTCTATTACTACCCACTTTTAGAAAGGCAGGAGGTGAAGGAGAAAAGGAAAGAAATGCCTCATCATCACCAACCTTTTCCACATCAACTCACCCCCATACCCTGCCAGGACCTCTGGACAGAATATTTTCAGTCTGAACAACTTTTCCAGGACAGATGTCTGGGAGGATGGTCACGTTTCATATATTTAAAAGAAAACATTCAAGTCCATATAACACATTCAACATGTTAACCTAAACTTTTTCAGAATGACTCTCACCCTACTTTTTCCACTTGGAATTCCCCTAAGTGGTACAGGTAGGATTTGAACCCAGGTCTGCTTAAATCCAAAGTCTTTCATAAAAATCCATTATAAAAACAGTGTTTTTATAACATCCCAGCCGCTTTTAATCTGCATATACTTTAGCCCAATACCTTAACTTCTTTTCATGGATTCTATCTCCGAAGGCTGCACTCCATTTGCCTCTGTTTCTCCCCCTCCACTAGACACAGCCCTTGATTTGCCCATCACAGAATTATTAACACACACAATAGCCAAGCATTATATTGAGAGTGAGAAAGCAAATTATATGTGAGTAGCTGTTGTTTGGTGAAATTTTTAAATGCAAAACTAAATAATATATTGTTTATGGATAATACAAGTACAGAAAAATACTTTAAAAATCAATGGAATGATAAACACACAATTTGAGATGGTGGTTTCATGGAGAAGGAGAGTGCATGGGGTAGAAAGGAAATGAGATTAGGAGAGACATTTATATGGCAACTGTTAAAATTTATAGGAAATGTTCTGGTTTTTAAAATGAATGGTGACTATAGATGCTGGCGAGGATGTGGAGAAATGGGCACCCTCCTACACTGTTGGTGGGAATGTAAACTGGTACAGCCCCTCTGGAAAACAGTGTGGAGGTTCCTCAAGAAATTAACAATAGAACTCCCCTATGACCCAGCAATAGCACTGCTGGGAATTTACCCAAGGGATATAGGAGTGTTGATGTATAGGGGCACATGTACCCCAATGTTCATAGCAGCACTCTCAACAATAGCCAAAACATGGAAAGAGCCTAAGTGTCCATCAACGGACGAATGGATCAAGAAGATGTGGTTTATCTATACAATGGAATACTACATGGCAATGAGAAAGAATGAAATCTGGCCATGTGTAGCAACATGGATGGAACTTGAGGGTGCTATGCTGAGCAAAATAAGTCAGGCAGAGGAGGACAGATAGTGTATGTTTTCACTCACAAGTGGATCAGGAGAAACTTAACAGAGGACCATGGGGGAGGAGAAGGAGAAAAAATCATTGGGGAGACGGAGGGAGGCAAACCAGGAGAGACTCTTTAATGCTAAGAACAAACTGAGGGCTGATGGGGGAGGGGGGAAGGGAAGGGGGTGATGGGCATGGAGGAATGCACTTGTTGGAATGAGCACTGGGTGTTATATGGAAACCAACTTGACAATAAACTATGAAAGAAAAAAATAAAGTGAACAGTGAATACACGGATATTATTTAGCTATTGATATTATCAATACTAGTTTATATGCATGAAAATTTTTCATCATTTTTAAAGTAAGCTTACAAGTTGCTCACTTCAAGAAAAGTGTCAATATTCATCCTTTACATGATGTACATTAAAGTTTACATGTCATCATCTTGAAGGGACATTTAACCACATGGACACCAGGTAAAATCTCCGCTAAAAAAGTCACTGTGACTTTGAGTAGATAAAATCCAGTGAAGGTTCCTGTGTCTAACTGAAACCAATAGTAATTATTGCAAAAAGGTTGGCTGGCTATTTGGCCTGTTTCCAAGGTATTAAAAGGGGAATAAGAAGTTTTAGAGGCTACCATCAACAACAGGCCAGATGATACCCTTGATTTTTGTTCTGTTTTCTTTTGTTTTGTTTACTAGACTCAGCCATCTGTGGAAAATTATTCCGGGAACACAGCCACTATTTTATTCAGCTTTTTGTTCTATGATTTTAATACATTAATGAGGTGTTAACCAAATTCACATGTGATAGACTACAACAAATTCACAGGTCTAAGGATCTGGACCAGCCCTGGGGATCACTGTAATCTCTCCAGGTACATCTTTCCTTCCTTTCCTGAAATGCATTGGTATGCAAAACTATATAAAGTTTTGCATCATACAAATGCTAAAAGAAAAATTTATCTATGACTTGGAGACTAAGAGTGCGTTGTTAGGGATATCAATATTTTATCACCTGCACATAATATACAGGTCATCTTTACCATAAATTTCTAAGGGAGAATGATTTTAAAAGGAGAGGGAGAGGGAACAAGAAAAAATCAAAAATCCTAACCAAGAATCTTACAGAAGAAGAAAGATGAGCTTGTTTTAATTCCATCAAGATCCAGAAAGCAGTGAACGTGCCTAATCATCTATGGAGATTACATGAATGTACAAAACAAAACAAAACACATACATGTTCTTTCTTGGCTAAATCAATGTGATTTGGTCTGAGTGGAGAGCAGAGCTCTCAAATCATGCCAGTCAATTTCTATTAGGTTCTAACAAACTTTTCCACCCTCATAAAGACTATTTCCCTCCCTGATCCACAGGTATACCAAGGGATAGACTTTCTTCCTCACATTGGAAAATAACTTACACCAAATGTTCCTTCAATAATACACCAATAATTTCTTTCTTACTGTTTGTTTATTTATTTTAACACATACCCACTACCATCAAGACATGATGTCTCCTGGACTATACAATGTGAACTCTATAGATCAATATGCATGGCAGAATTGTCCATCATAATCATTGTTAACCTCAATAAAATCATCTTGAATCCTGTATGAGTTTCAAAAAGATACGATGATAAAGAGAGAAAATTTTGGTGAAGGATTCAAAATTAAGCTTTCATCGATATTACAACTGCACTTTAAAAACATTTTTTTAACATTAATTTATTTTCTTTTTGAGAGACACAGAGAGAGAGCATGATCAGGGGAGGGGCAGAGAGAGAGGAGGGCACAGAATCTGAACCAGGGTCCAGGCTCTGAGCTGTCAGCACCGAGCCCGATGTGGGGCTCGAACTCACAACTGCGAGATCATAATCTAAGCTGAATTCGGACATTTAACCAATTGAGCAACCCAGGCACTCCACAACTGCTCTTTATAAAGTCAGTGTTACAAAATAGACATCCACCCAATACATCAACCATAAAGGATGTGTTAACACATATTCATAGGAATTCTGTAAATATGAAGCCGGAAACATGCAGAGAATCCACAGATATATTTCTGAGTCTCATGGTATAGGGTCACCAGTTGGTGACCTGGAAGCAGGAAAATCCATTTTCTATTTGATCCAAAGTAGCATAATCTGAGAGCAGACACACTGGATCTCAAAACAGAGGACTCAACGGTGAATCCTTGGCTCTGCCACTTCCTAACTTGAAGCAACTTACTTGCCTACTGTGAGTCCATTTCCCCAACTGAAAAAGAGAGGAAATAACCCTATGTCATAGGGTTATTGAGTATTAAATGAACCAATATATGTAGGATCCTGATAGAAAATACACATTCAGGGCAAGATGGCGGAGAAGTAAGGAGCTCCATACTTGCACTCGCGCCCAACATCACAGAGAAAAGATCTTAAGCCATTGGAAACCTTACAAAACCTGAGAGATTAGGAGAAAAAGGATGCAGAATCCACTGAGAAAGCCTTCTAATGGCTACCTCAAGAAACAAGCCAGAGTACACAAGGTGGAGAGTCCCAAATNAAAGAAAGAAAGAAAGAAAGAAAGAAAGAAAGAAAGAAAGAAAGTAGACTTTCAAGAGTCGCCTGGATGGCTCAGTCAGTTAAGTGTCAAGACTTCAGCTCAGGTCTTGATCTCACTGTCCATAAGTTTGAGCCCATATCCCATTCTATGCTGACAGCTCAGAGCCTGGAGCCTGTTTCAGATTCTGTGTCAACCTCTCTCTCTTTTCCCCTCCCCTACTTGTGCCCTGTCTCCTTCTTTGTCTCAAAAATAAACATTTAACAAAAAATTTTTTAAAGAAAGTAGATGTTCAAAATGGTGCTCTGGGGTTTGTTTTGCTTAATCGTCCAGTCCTCTAACCTCCAATGTCATTTTCAAATTGCCCCCCAAACTCCTTCATCATAGTGGTCAGGACTCCTTTAATCACAAACAACAGACACTCAATGCAAACTAGCTTAAGCAAAAAGAGAAATAGAGGCTTTGAGAAATTGAATGTAGAAACAGACAATAGCCAGACCATACATAAAAAGAGAACTCTGATCCATAATCTCTGTAGCAACCATCCCAGGAAGTCAAACAAAAACCTTCATAGCTGTAGGCCTGAAATATTCAAGATTCCCTGATTTTTGACCCTGCCTCCAACTTAGGACCTACGAGACAAAACGAAGTATGGTTCCTCAACCAATCACGCAGGATGCCCCATACCAACAACCTCTGCCTAGGGCATACCTGAAGCCTTTCCATTTTTCCAATATGAAGCCTTCCCACTGTTCTGTCCCTGAGCCTCTGTCAAGTAAAAGTGATGACAGATGACTCCTTCACCATAGCAAGCTCTAAATAAATAGCCTTTTCTTGTTCTCATTCGAGTGGTCTTTGCTTATTTTCACAATATAGAAACCATGAGAGGACAAACGGATGGCACAGCTGGATGCAGCAGTGGATATGATGTGTCCCCAGCTGTTTCTCTCTCGGTCTCTCTCTCTGTTGACTGCCTTAACCTTCCTCGAGGTATCTTCTCCCCTCTGGAGTCAGCCTTCTCCTTCTGTGCAGGTTGACAAACTACCAGGCTTACATGGTACCACTTAGGAACCAGAGCAGAAAAAAATCTTCCCTCTCTCAACTTTTCCCACGGGAAATATCCTCAACTACCAGTGATATTGTGGCCACTTGCCCCTCCTCCAGTCTGAATCCTGGCCTCAGCGTGAGAATAGAAGAAGCACAGAGCTACTATTCCTAACGAGCCAGTCCCTTCCCCAGCCCCAGTACTACCTGCCTTACCCCTGCAGCCTGGTCTCACCTTGCCAGATTCAAGGTCAGTGCAGTCCTCAATTTTCATGACCTCTAGCATTACTGGCACGGTGAATCCCTCCCACCTTTTTCATGTTTTTAACATGTCTTTCATCAAATCCACGCTCTCCAGGTTTCTTCCCAGCTCAGACCTTTTTCTCCTCCTCCACCCAAACTGGTAGAGCTGAATGATGCCCAGGACTCCTTATTTGGCCTTCTCTCTCTCCAATTCATAAAGATTCATTATCTACATGATCTCTGATCTCATCCAGTTCTATGTCATTACATGTCATCTACTTTGATGATGTCTACTCTTTCCCCTGAGCTTTGAACTTATACATCCACCAGCCTACTTATATATCCAGTCCACTTAATATTTCCTATTTGACATGTAACAGATGACTCAAAATGGCCTTCTGAGTGTGTTCACTTACACTGACACAAGGCTTCCCTCATTTCACTTGATGACTCAGTCTGGATGCCAAATCCCAAATGAAGAGTGTTATTACCAGAAAGGATACTGAAAAGCCTGCAGGCCAAGCCAAATTAGTCATTTCCATAGCCCACTACCTAACCCAGCCCTCAACTATCCTTGCTACTCAGCAAGGGACTTAGCCTCCTATCTCACTGGGCAAGTTAATGTATGCACCAACCTTTACTCTTTTCTTCTAGTTCAAAGTGAGCTCCCCATCTGTGCCCTTGGTCCTGTTCCTTCACTTTTCTCATTTGTGCTGTTCTACTGATAATCCTCTTTCCCTGCACTTCAGCTTTTTCCTCAGTGGAGCTTCTGACCCCATGGCCCGTTCCCTCCCAGGGACTGCCTAAAGTTTCAGGCTGGAATAGCTGAAAAATATTGGTCCAATTTTCTCATGAATGAGCTTAGAAAACTAAATAATCCCTAATTTTTTAAATTTTGTAGTAAATACTCAAAATATTTAACTCAAAGAGAGTAGAAACAGGTAGAAATAATCAACTCAACATAATGACAAAGTAAAAAATGTACGTGGAAAACTTCTAATAGATTTTTAAAAACTCTTTTACTTGGATGTAGTTGACACACAGCATTATATTAGTTTTAGATGTACAACATAGCGATTCAACTTCTCTCTGTGTTACACTACGTTCACAAGTGTAGCTACCATCTGTCATCATATATCACTTTTACAATACCATTGACTATATTCCCTATGCTGTACCTTTTATTCCTGTGACATATTCATCCCATATGTGGAAGTATTAACAGATTTTTTTGAAAACCTGATTTAAAAATTACATTTTACTGTAAACTAAAAACTATCCTACGAAAAATAATATCATATGAAACTAACCACAACTAAACTCTGACATGGTAAAAATTAAATTTGACAGACAAATCAACCCTTCTTGACTAAATGTAAATCTGTAATATTTCACTGAGTAAATTAGGCTCGGCTGACATAGTACCACAAAATATAATACAACTATATAACTATAAGCTGGCAAACTGCCCTTGTGAATTTTCCATGAAAAAGAATTGCTCTAAAGGAAAATAATTTTGGTAAAATAATAACAAAAATGGAAAATAACGGATCACTTTAACTATCCTGAAAATTGATGGAGGCATTGAGTTCGATTTATGGATTAGCTCCATACAATATGCTGTCAATTTTATCAAAGTGAGGATGAGACTATTTGAAATGTTACATTCACAAATATAGAGAGGGAACATCCCCAGAGTCAAGTTAGCGGGGTAAAACCATCCATTTGATTGGAACTATGGGACTGAAATATCCTTCCTATCCCAATAGACTTTCTTCATTTCCCAGACCACCCTTCTGCTTTGCTAACATTTGTGTAAGCAACCTCATACTGAAATTACTACCAACCAACCCCTCCAGGGAAAAGTTGTTGTTTTACACACCTTTGCATCCACAGTGCCTAATAAAGCACCTAACACTTAGTAAATGCTCCATGAGGGTCCAACAAAAATGAACTCAGTAAGTCAATGCTGGAGAAAAGGGTTTATCAAATTTAATGTACATCAGGCTTTGGGACGTTAGAGCTGAGATTCTTTTGGTTTCCAGTTGTTTGTTACCTTGTGGGTATAAATTCCTCCTACAGTGGCAGACATCACATGTTCCAAGCAAGAGTAAGAGGGGTGGGCAGTGACACGTGCAACTGTCCCTTTTATAGGGAAAGCAAAAACATCCCAAACAATTGTGCCTTGGAATCTCACTGATGTCTCTTAGGTAGAGCTGTGTGTATGACCATCCCTCACTGCAAGGTTGACTGCAAGAGCAAATGCTAGCTTTTCTTGCCTCTCTGGTGAAATGGGTAAGAGAAGAAGGATTGAGAAGGATTGTTGATTCAACCACTCAAGAATGTCTGCCATACCACAATCTCGACAATCCCTCATCTACCCAGTTACCCAAAGAATAAAAACAGCAAGAGTAGTTCACCCTCCTACAGCACATACTATGTGCCAAGGACTATTCTAAATACAAATGTTTTGCACCTATTAATTTATTTAATCTTCACAACAACTCTGAGATTCTATTATCTCTATTTTATAGATAAACTGGGGCACAGATAGGGTAAGCAGCCCCCAAAGTCACTCATCTGGTAAGTAAAAGAGTCAAACTCACACAGTGTGGCTTCACAGTTTATGTCTTAACCCCTACAGTTGATGGATTCAAAAATAAACGAATGGTAAGTGAGCTCCTAAGTAGTTGCTGTCCAACACAGCTGTTGTCAGCTTTTACTGAATCATAACAATGTCACCCAGTAAAATATACCTCAAAATACCTACCTTTATTTTTCAATCTCTCTTTCAAATGCAGCCCCATGATGGGGTAACACTATTAATATGCATTAAAATTCAAAACTTGTCCTATTGCCTGGCTTATTTTGGGTCTGGTTATTTTTCATCATACACCTTAGCACATGAACCCTGTCCAAACTGCAGGTCCGAAAGGAAAGTCTTGCAAATGAGGTCCCAAGACAACAGTAGGCATGTCCTTATTATAGGCCTGTCTTCCAAAATGGAGGATATATTCAAATTTCAGTAACACCAAGCCCCTGAGGTACCTCTAACAACTACACATATTTATTCTAACTAGGATGTGTTCAGGAAGTTCAAATGTTCAAGATGACTTTTCCCTGGAGCTGTGCATGTAGCAATGAAAATAAACATGATAAAAATGTTTAATGATAAAATGATAAAAAATAGGATTTACCTCCTTCAGAGAATCTGAGAAGTTTCCCTCCCCAAATCACAGCTAAATGAGGTTATCTCTGAATTTTTTCTCTCACGGAAATTTTAATACTAAAAACCAGGAAGGCATGTCATTGTTTTCAGTTGCTGAAGATGAAGGGTTGTATACATTTTTAAATTAAAAATAACTTTTTTCGGGGCGCCTGGGTGGCTTAGTCAGTTAAGCGTCCGACTTTCGCTTAGGTCATGATCTCGCGGTTCGTGGGTTCGAGCCCCGCGTCAGGCTCTGTGCTGACTGCCAGCTCAGAGCCTGGAGCCTGTTTNAGACTTTTAAAAACCTACAATCACATCATCTGTAGATAACCACTGTTGATATCTTGGTATATGATGTATTCCCATATATAAATGGGATATGATAAACCCCAGATGGTTTCTTATTAGGCTCTCGATGCACAACTATTGTAATTAGACCGAATCAGGGTTAGTTCTTTGCTTCTAGGAAGTGGCACTGGATACTCAGCCTGAGAAGCAAAGGAGGCACTGAACTGGGGGCAGAGAGCTGGCAGGAAGATAATGAGAGCAAAAAAGGGATAAAAGGTACTGAATTTCAGGCAAGGATCCATAATTAGAGACCAGACTCGAGAGGCAAGGCCAACCCCGGGTGTACACAGAGAACCAATGACATCTGATCTAGGACAGGGCAAGAGTATGGCTTTGGAAGCATGTTACAAAGACAGTGATAGTATCAGATAGAGACATGGATCATGTCGAGAATTCCAGCTGATAAGCAGAAATGAATAACAGAATGGGACGTAGCCCTGAGACATGTTAGCACCAAGGCATGAAATGAGCTGTTGTCAGCTTTCTGAGGCAGAGAAGAAGGACCTACCCAGCAAACCAGGAATGGAGAGGGGTGAGAGTGGCTCAGAGAAACATTAAAAAGAGACATTCACAGGGGCACGTGGGTGACTCAGTTGATTAAGCATCAGACTTCTGATTTCAGCTCAGCTCATAATCTCAGAGTCATGAGATGGAGCCCTTATGCTGGGCTTACCATGGGGCACAGAACCTGCTTGGGATTCTCTCTCTCCCTCCCTCTGCTTTTCCTCCACTCAGTCTCACACTCTCTCATTTCTCTAAATAAATAAATAAACTTTAATGCTAACTAACTTGGATGTACATTAAAAATAAATACTTTTTTAAAAGATCATCACAGTGTTATGCTAGCCTCGTTAAATGAGTTGGAAAGCTTTAAAAACATAATAAACAAACAAACTTTATTTTAAAAAGACACAGACAAAAAGGGAATGTAGGTCACTTGTGTTACAGGGAGTATGAAGTGGCTAGCCCTTCTACTTTTCGGTATGGGACAATCAAAGCTATTTCTAAGCCCTGTTCAGTTGCCCTTTGTTGGTTTTGAGAGAAGAGCAGAGCAAATACACATGGCATTCATCCTGAACAACAAGAAAAGCTAAGAACATCGGATGTTGGCTAGTGGAGCACACCGTCCAGACCATCTTCATGACTCACTGAATCTGACAGTGACACTGTTGTCATGTGGCATTTTCTGATCATGGAAGTAGGATGTATACTGATTCATCATTCACCATACTGTCTACAATCTGTCGGGAAAACTTAGCAAAATGCCATTCCAGGCACACAGTATGAATATGCATCAGCCAAGTCAGTATGGAAGACTGATGAGTTGAACACACTGGAACCAGCAAGAATAGGCCCCTTCCTCCTGTGATGTCCTACCAGTAAGTGTCTCCTATTGACATCATTGTTCTTGCTGCAAAGGAGAATGCTTAAAGGGTCCAGGTCCATTATCTCAGAGCAAGTGATGAAGGATGGAGATGGAATTAAGAGGTTAAGTACTAAATTAGTAACAGACACAAATGCTCTTCAGAGGTTTGAGCCTCTTTTTTTTGTAATCTGGGCACATTTCACAACACCCGAAACATAGCATCATCTCTAGCTCTCGTAATTCCACTGTATTTCANAGACACAAATGCTCTTCAGAGGTTTGAGCCTCTTTTTTTTGTAATCTGGGCACATATCACAACACCTGAAACAGCATCATCTCTAGCTCTCGTAATTCCACTGTATTTCCTTCTGAAGTATGCAGACTCCAATCACTTCCTAACACCTCTGCCACTACTACCCTGGTCCAAGCCCTGAATTATTGTGGTAGCCTCCTAAGTGATCTCCCTGCTTCTACATTTATGCGTTTGTCCCTACAAACTATCCTCAATACAACACCCAGTGGGATCCTCTTAAATATCTAAATCAGTTTGGGGGCTTCTGGGCGGCTCAGTCAGTTAAGTGTCAGACTCCTGGTTTTAGCTCGGGTCATGATCTCATGGTTCATGGGTTCAAGCCCCACCATGGGCTCCTCGCTGGCAGTACAAAGGCTGCTTGGGATTCTCTGTCTCCCTGTCTCTGTGTCCCTCCCGCATATGAATTCTCTCTCACATTCTCTTAAATTAAATAAACAAAGATTTTAAAAAATCAATCAATTTAAGTTACTCATCTCAAAATCCTTCCATGACTCCCAACAGTACTCAGAGGAAAATCCAAAGTTTCACAAAGGCCTACTATGGCCCTACAATGATCTTCCTTGACCCCACTAGAGTGTACCTCTGAGAGGGTACAGATTTTTGTCAGTTTTATTTATTGCCATATTACTGACACCGACATCAATGCCTGGTTCACAAAAGATGTATATGTTAAGTGAACAAATGCCTCACACCTAGAACTGCCTCACCCCTGAACTTGCTTTTTGTGACATAAAACATTTCTTCATTGATGGAACCCAGCTTGAACAAGGATATCATGTTATTTGTAGCCAACCAACTCCTAATTAGTAAAATACACTACTCTATCTAATCCCAGGAAATCAGCCCAGTAGAACTTATTAGATACCACTGCTTTCTGGAAGAAATCAAGGAAGAAAGGAGAAAGGGAAGGAGGGAGAGAGGAAGAAAAACAAAAAGAAAAAAGTCAACTTGACCCAAACATCTATCAAAGATTTGGCCAATGGATACTTTATTTTCCAATAAAAAGTGTTTTCTGTAGCCTGGGCCTATTAATGAGGAGTTCAGAGTCCCAAAGCAAGATGAGGAAGGAAGAATTAATGGAACAGAATGTTGGGTATTAGGACAATTAATTTCTTTCCTTTCCTTTTCATTCAAATATGCATTTCTACTTCACCTGAAACATTTTTATTAAACTTATACGATGCTTCCATTAAAAATAAAAGACAATAGGTATTAATTCTATTGTCTTTGATTGATCTCCACAAATAAACAGTGTTCTCAGTTCTACTCATCTATCGCTTCCACTCATCACTGTACAATATGTATACAACCAATTCATCATACTTAAAAAATACTAATCAGAATGAATGCCTGAGAGTCATAACTTTCCTTTGTGTAACTACTAGTTCAAGTCAATTAAAAGTCTAAGAATGGAGGGGCATCTGAATGGCTCAGTTGGTTAGGCATCCGGCTCTTTATTTCAGCTCAGGTCATGATCTTGTAGTTCATGGGATCTTGCAAGGGCAGCATGGAGTCTGCTTAGCATTCTCTCTTTCTAGAGAGGTGGTAGGAAGAATATTAGCCTACTTGAAGTCACTCATTCAAATCAATTAATAATTATTGAATACTTACAATGGGCTTTAATGTAGAAGACAAATACAGCCCCTGGCCTTGTGGAGTTTATAGTCCAGAGAAGGATCACCAAAACATTTCTTTAAGGAGCCAGATAGTAAATATTTTAGATTTTCATTCAATGAGCTCACATACTCTGCTATTCTAGCACGAAGGCATCCACAGAGAACACATAAATGAACAACTGTGACAGTATCTGCAGGTTGTACAAAACAGACGCAGGCCCAGATATGGTCTGTGCCATAGCTTGCAGATCTGTGGTCTACTAGACCAGAAATATTAATCAAATAACCCCTTAAACAGGTATAAAGTTGGATAACTGGCATAGAATTGCAAGCCCAAGGATATGGCCCATTGTGACAAATGCTACGAAGACAAGTGCAGGGTCAGCAGCATAACAAGGAAACCTAGCCTAATCTGGGGAGGTTAATATAGGTATCTTTGCAGAGAGACGTAACTGAGGTGAAGCTGTAAGCCAGGTAAACAAAGAGGATCCAGGCAGAATGAGGAACATGTGCAAAGGTCCTGAAGCAGACAGTAGCCTGATCTGTTCAAGAAAGGTAAAAGTGGCTTTTCCCCAATGCTCAAGGTTGAGGGGAGGAGTGGGAGCTTAAAGCCAGAAAGATTTTAAGGGCCAGATTCCACAGGACCTGGTGGGCCATGCTATGGATCTGTTCCTTAACCTGAGAGCAATGGGAAGGCCTTGACAGAGAGTGAGGTCATTCACTGAAGAGTTGGATGCTTCCCATGGGTCTGGCACTCATCTATAATAAACACAAAACTCCTGCCTCCATGAAGCTTACATTCCAGGAGGCAACCAGAAATCAAGCAAAAAATGTACAATATAATGTCAAGTGATATACTTGTCAAGAATGTCAAGTAAAATAAATGCTAAGAATACACTGGAATGAATGGAAAGGGGTGGATGGTACTCTCACCAAATTTGTGTTTTAATTATTCTGTTCAACATGGAGAGAATATTTTGGAGAGGGCATGTGGCGGGTCAGAAAAACAATTAAGGAAACTACTGACATAGCCCATGTTATTTAAAAATATATCTATATCTATATATCCTGAATTAGGGTGGTGGCAATAAAGATGAGAGAAACAAATGAGATGGAGAAATTTTTAAAGTTAAGTTTACTGGCATTGGTGACAGATTCAGTACGAGGGTTAAAGGGTAAGGTGGTGTCAAGATGAAGGATGATATTCACGTTCCTTGTTTTGTACAACTGGAAAGATAGTGGTGCCTTTTGCTAAGAAAGGAAACCTGGAAGAGGTCAGCTTGGGAGGGAAGATGAAAGCTCACCTTCAGACACGTGAGTGTACAGGCTCTGTGGGAGATTCAGACAAAGATGTAGAGTAGGCAGGGATCGTTGGTGGATTTGTGTGCTCACAAACAGCGATCGGGCCAAGCGAAGCTCTCCCCAAGAGGCAAGAACTGCCCTGCCCTGGGACTGGGGAGAAGAGTCAACCACACAGACTGAGGCACAAGCCCAAGGATATGACCCTCTACCCAGGCATTGTGCTAATGTTGAATGATAAATGCTATGGTTCCATACTTCATATGAGTATCATGACAACTAAAATTTACTGAGTACTAATATGTGTCAGGCACATGGATTGTCTCATTTCATCCTGACACAAGTATGAGCCATTATTCTCCCCATTTCAGAAATGAGGAACCTGAGTCTGAGCATTTAACCAACATAGGATCACAGACGGTAAGCAACAGGACCAGGACCCAACCCTGGTTGGTCCCACCTTTGGAGGTGAGCTTTTACAGACTGACAGCAACCTGCTGGTGATAGAATCACAAGAAAATACTGGTAGTGTGGGCTAGGGGTAAAGCACATTCCAGCACAGGGAGAGCTGCACCGTAAGTGAGGAAGCCGACAGTGAGGGAAAACCAGAGCTGGGAGCCTATCAACAGTGATAGCTTCAGGGAGATGTTTGGGACATTTGGGAAGATTGGGCCTTTTCAGGGCGGCTAGTGTTATTCTGACACAAATTCCTTCATTTTAGCATACTTGGGATATGGTATCTGGAGAAACACCCGGAGATACATAGGCAGAGCCTAAGGATTACAGTGAACTGAGTGTCACTCCCAAGCCAGTGGTTATTAAACTTTTATAAGCTTAAGACTCCATAGAGAGGTTGTTAAAAATTTAGATGGAATAACTCCACCTCTAGAGATGATGATTCAGTGTCTCTGGTATCTGCATCTTTATAAGCACTGGTCTGGATGATACTCCTAGCTTGAGAACTTTTCCTAAAAAGATTTCTCCTCTTGGCTTCTCATCAAAAGCACCTCCAGCTAATTCTCATGAAGTTTTATCTTAGTTTTATCTATCAATGAGTAAGAAGGAAGTGCACAACAATGTGCAGCAAAACTCACAGGAGTAGGCAGTTGGGTCTCACGATCGTTTGCATTGTCCAAGTGATCCAGGCCTACAACAAATCATCACAAAGACTTTGTTCTCTACAGAGCAAAAAGGCCTCTGGCATCCACTGATGGGTTAATAATGCTCAAAAATGATTGATAGCATTTGGGGAAATTTTTTCACTGTCTTAAGAGAAAGAAACTTCAACTGAGGATTCCATTTTTTCAAAGAAATAACCAGTTTTCCTCAAAACAGATTTCAGAATGTCAATTAAATGATAGGTTCCCTCAGGGTACCTGCGTGGCTCAGTCAGTTGAGCATCTGGCTTCAGCTTAGATCATGATCTCGCAGTTCATGGGTTCGAGCCCCACATTGAGCTCTGTGCTGACAGCTTCTCTCCCTCTCTCTCTCCCTCTCATGATTGTGCTCTGTCTTTCTCTCTCAAAAATAAACAAACATTATGGGGCGCCTGGGTGGCTTAGTCGGTTAAGCGTCCGACTTTCGCTTGGGTCATGATCTCGAGGTTCGTGGGTTCTAGCCCCGCATCGGGCTCTGTGCTGACTGCCAGCTCAGAGCCTGGAGCCTGCTTAGGATTCTGTGTCTCCCTCTCTCTCTGCCCCTCCCCTGCTCACGCTGTCTCTCTCTCTCTCTTTCCTAGAAATAAATAAACATTAAAAAAAATAAACAAACATTAACAAAATTTTTACTCAACTATTTAAATGATAGATTATCTTCCTGGTGGGTGGCAACAAGGCAATTTGGGGTGGATGACAAGTACATGGCAGGCTGATCCTTCCTAGCTCTCAGATGAATGGATGATTCGGTATCTCTCTTCTGTGTGTTGATTCTCAGGCTTCTCCACTGCTATTTGTCTATTTGTTTTCCCCCAGCTAGCATATATTGATTTTTTTTAATCCTGGCATGAAAACTGTATGCTCAGATAACACTGACAACTTTATTTCATCTTTGGAACATGGATACCTATTATGGGAAGTTCAGATACAAGTTATGTCCTCCCCAAACTCCACCACCCTCCCAAAAAAAAAAAGAAAAGAAAAAGAAAAAAAAAAAAAAAAA
>NW_027531877.1:4444322-4518117 GCF_008692635.1 Crocuta crocuta | reverse complement strand
CCCACCAAAAAAAAAAAAAAAAAAAAAAAAAAAAAAAAAAAAAAAAAAATGGGACCACACATAAGAGAGCATACTCTCATCAAACAAATAAGAAAATGAAAACACTGGCTTTAATTGTCCCAGTGAAGCAGCCGGGTGCTAGCACTCATTTGCTTGACTAATCAGTTCACAGCATCCTGAACAAAGTATTCCTACTACTGCTGGTTCCCAAACTGTTGATTTGCAAAGAGAGTTAGCACCTTAGAAACTCCAAAGCAGCTTGACAATAACATAGCATCCAAGTGCACCATTTGTGGACTCCCCTCATTGAATACGGTGCCGAACAGTTCAAGTGTGCAACTCATCTGGTGAATTTCATGTGGAGCGAACTGAACTTTAACATCAATGTACAAGAGATTAGGAAAAACCAGCCTTGCCTTTCACCTCAGAGGGTTTGAGAACAAGATTATAAACAATGGACCCTATCAGGAGAGCTGATACGTTGTTCCGTTGTGGAATAGTGAAGCTTTATTAGACACTCTGAGACTCGGTATGGAAGGACCCCGAGTTCTGTTACGTTATTTGGCTTTCTCCAACTGCCATTTCTCAGATCCCAACTAGATGACTTCAAGTTCTAGAAAACATTGTCAAACACTTATGAGAAAGCTCTTAGAGCCCTAGTTTAGAGATTATAAAGAAAGATAGGAAATCACCTTATGAACCAGAAAGCAAATTCCAGATCCTCAAGTGTAATTTTAGGCAGGAGAAGAGAAAGACTTCAGATAGAAAGGAAAAGCAGACACAGACAAAGTGACAGCCTTCACAACAAAAGTAAGCCAGGAGTGAAAAGGGCAAGCTATCCAAATATTCCTGCTTCCTAAATGGAATATTTCCCAGAAGCTATTCAACTTGCAAGAATTATTTTCTTCACTACGTGTGTATCCTTGGGTAAATTACTTCACCTTTCTGAGACTCAGTTTTCTAAGCTGTAAAAATAGATAACAATATTACCTTTATCATAGTACCATGAGAGGAAATATTACACAAAAAGTACTTAGAATAGTAATTGGCATTTACTAAGTCTCTTAATAACTCTTTTTACTATATTATTACTATCATTTGAGGAAAAAGTTTCACAGTAAGAACTTCATTAAAATGTGTCTCAATTGCTTTCAAGATCTATAGTGCAAAGCTACTGTCTTTCATATATGGAAAGTTAAAATGGACCATTCAGACCCCTCAAAAGGTAAGCTACAAAAATCAGCTATATTTCTCATAAACTCCAAGTAAGATCTTTTTTTTTTCCTCCAGAAAAGCTTCTCTAGACTGTTCCTTATTTTTTAAGTCCATGGAGAAAAGGGTAAGATACACTTATAAATGATAGACTATCACCACAGGAACACACAAGAATCAGGGCAGGGCGATGGCATCCAGAAAGGGTCAATACATTGCTGAGGGAGTGGGAAAAGGGAAGAAGACTTACTTTTCATGCCATATCTATTATACCTTTCTGAATTTTAAATCATAGATACATATTATATAAGCATTAAAACTTCATTAAATTTTTTTAAGAATAATATGAATGTTCAAGATGATTCCCTAGACTGGGACCCAGGAGACCTGGACTCTATCACTTACATACTATGAAATCATGGGAGGACATTTAATATCTTCTTGGATTTCACAGCTGTAAAATAAAGAAAATAATCCCTTCCAAACCACTTCACTGTGTTTATATGAGGGTCACATAAGATTATAGAGGTAAAGCTGCTTTCCAGAGTACAAATCATTATACACATGTAAGATATCCTTATTCTTACTGGAATTCATCCTCTTTGGTTGCTTTGGCTCTTGGAATCAAGATGGAAATATTTGGTTTCAAGAATCAGTCGTCATTTATTAGTGGGATAGATGGTGGCCCTTTTCAAGTCAAACCCTTCTCTACTCTATAACATCCTTCACCTCCCATTCCCCAATCCTATCACAATAGAAAACAACGTTCAAGAGGCATGACCAGCAGACTTGAGAGCAGCAAGCTAGCAAACCAGAGTCCACTGCAAAGGTGACCATCCATGGGGGCCTAACCCTGTGGTTTTATCTTATTTTTCTTTTTGGACCTCACAACATTGTGTTTGAGGGCTTCTATCCCCAGTATCTTGCTAGGAAGGACCACACTTTGGTCTAAATATCACCTCCCCAATACCCAGCATCAATAGATGAGATGAATTCCAAATCAGGAGAAAGGTGAAAGAACCCAGTTCAAACTATGTGACTTCTCCAATCACAAAAGAAGGCTGTGCAAACATTTGAATGCAAAGAGAAATTTCTCTTCGCCAGATGATCCTGTCAGTAGATAGGAAAACTCAAGATGTTAGAGAGGAAAGCACAAGCCAGGAACAGTTTCTGATCCATCTAAGTATTTCAGACATCTACTCCTGGAGCTGAATTCTATCTGCAGCCAGCCTCACCTCCAANTAGGTCTCCAAATACTAGACCCACTGTTCCTTGTCTTCATCCTGGTGCTCCTCAAATTAAATTTATGGTTGAAATTACCATTCTCAAACACTGAAACACCTTAAGTGCAATATTTAGCTATCCTACATAAAAAGCTAAAAATAGAAGCACAATTCATACCATAAATTGGATATTTGAAGTTAAGGCAAAAGCTTAAATTGCAGAAAGGTCAAAGGCAATGTGGTAATAGTTTAGCTCCACCTGAATTCTGCCACATCACCACTGAAGGTAATTATGGCTTGTCCTTGGGTTACTGCACAGGAGCAGTTGTGCAGGTTGTGCACTGCATAATAGTGTGTATGAGTAGTACCCCTACAGGCATCACTACACATCCTCAACAACTGTCCACAGAAGCCCTACTCCCCCTGGAGTATCCTTTGCAATTGTAATGACAAAACACTAAAGTTTAATTCTCTTTAGAAAGACAAACTCACCAAACTCCATATTCAGCAATTTTTTACTATTATCCAAGCTCAACTGTGGAGAAACAAAAACATTTTAGTTTCCACTTTAATTTTCAGGCATGAACTTGTCTCTGATTTTGCTATTCTGAGAAGTGTTGGAAAAGCTAAAGAGTAAGAGACATGGAAATGGTCATCACTAAACTATTTTATTCAGGTGAACACTAAAGCCAACACATTACTTTCCAAATAAATCACCATACCTGTAGCAGACTTAGAGTTCCAAACTCCCAAAATCAATGGTCTAAACTCATCCAAACTTCTTAACACCCAGAAAGGGTCAGGGAATTATGTCATTAGGGTCAGGTCTTTGCATTTATCTCCCAAAATTCAGGGCTAATGAAATGAGCCAGAATAATTTCAATTTCTCACTTTCAAGTGTTGTAGAGAACATTCTCCCTGGACATGGAAATATCTGGACCTGTCACCAAAGGGGTTCTGCAGGGAAGCATATGGCACACTTGAGGTCAAGATAATGAAAGGAGGATTTATTTACAGAGCTGTGGATATAGGGGGTCCTCAGGGACAAGGAAGTAACCTGCAGCCTACTAGTAGCCAAGCTGTTACTGATGAGAGGAAGGGAAAGAGATGGCATTGGAGCCTAGAGGCAGAGAATGTAGAGAGACCACATCTTGAGAAGAGCTGTGATCCCACAGATGGATATGACCATTTTAGATGACCTCTCAGCAGGGAGCCAGGACAAGGGCCTCATCCATCCCTCTCTTCTGATCTGCTGTTCTCCACATTGCACAGACACAACTGGGAGCCAAAAGAGAGACCCTTTGTGGAATCCACACGAGTCAACTTTCAGAGCAGAGTTAGGTGAAGAATCAATAAAACCATAGAGAATGAGGTAGGTGGGAGGGACCAGGTAACAAAAGTGGGATACCTGGCACAGCACCTGAACTATCTTAAGAATAAAATCTCTGCCTCCATAGTTTCTCCATCCATCTCTGATTCTGATTCCTACCTTTATGTATATGACCCTTTAACAGACCTCTAAATGTTACGTTAGTTTCTTTCACAACTTTGAGGATGGAGTTCTAAACTCATCTTCACAGAGACCACACTAAGCCATTTATCCATGAGCACATCACCCCTGGGAAGATGGTATTTGAAAAGCAGTGTTATCTTTTATACAAATACACAGAATATCATGCTTACTTTCATTTGGGGAAATAGATACATTTAAGCAACTTCATCTCTACTTAAATAAATTGCTATGCATCTGTAGCCTCTGAGAAGTTGCTGCATCAGTTTGCCCAGCAAGACCATGTGACACCGTGGCCTTGGCCATCAGAGGCCTGAACTAAAACAGCAGCAATGCTGTAGGTCATGTGTTTCTATTTTACTGAATTTTTATTTGACTGCAGACTGATTTCTTCCTAGAACCATACTTTAAGGCCTATTCTCAGTTATTCCGTCAAGACTTATAGGTATAAAATGTCGAATTACCCCAGCTAAGGAGAACTATCCCTCCAGGTAGCAATCTCCTCTCCAAGCCCTTGGGAACCCTTGGACCTCTCCAGAGGTTTGGTACCTCATCAAGCTTCAGCATCAAAACTTCTGTGGTATATGGGATCAGAGGCTAGAAGCAGGGAGTTGAGAAACACATCTTCAAACAGTCTGAGGATAACTGCTATACTTTATTTGTTGCTCTGTAAATCTGCCAGAAAGGTAGGACTGGAGCAATACATGGCTTAGAAATCAGGAAAGAGCATTATAGGAAATACAGCATCTCAATGACTCTAAGATGTGAACAATTTGTAAGACACACCATTTGTTTGTGTACCACTGAGAAAGAAAAAGGACTGCCGATCAGTGACACCAACTCTTTGATTCTTTGAAATTTCTTTCATTTATTCTAAGGGATTTGGGAATTTCTGCCTTCCTCTGGTTGGTCACTTCTCCTATTATAGGCAGACCTTTTGCACATATCTCAGTAATGGAACAGGGCTCCAACTACCTGCAAGTGACTGCCCTTTGTAAGGACCCAAGGTCCTTTAGAAATACTGGATTGTCTCCATTCTGCCAAAATGGATATTTGCTTCAGTGACATCAGAATTATGCCGCACTGCTCTATTTTGTGCCTTTGTATACATAGCTACGTCATTCCAGAGCTGAATCATAATGTTAACATTTTAAACAGCACTGAGTATTCCCAACAGTGAATGTAATTCATTCTAAATGATGACTCAGTGACCAGCAAAGACCAAGTTCACACGTGCACTGGAAAATACCAACAGATAAGATCACTGGTAGCAAAAATAAAAACTTACATTTGAAAGTCATCCTAATTTTGGAGATGCTGACATGTATGTGCAGGGGAAGTTACATCTACAATCACTGAAATATGACATATATTTAAATACACTTACATTTAACTGGGTAGTACTCTATAAGGGCATATGTTGAAAATATGTTATCTGGGGCGCCTGGGTGGCTCAGTCAGTTAAACGTTCGACTTCGACTCAGGTCATGATCTCACGGTTCGTGGGTTCGAGCCCCATGTCGGGCTCTGTGCTGACAGATAGCTCAGAGCCTGGAGCCTGTTTCAGATTCTGTATCTCTCTCTCTGACCCTCCCCTGCTCACGCTGTCTCTCTCTCTCTCTCTCTCTCAGAAATAAATAAAATATTTAAAACATTTTTTAAAAAAGAAAAGAAAATATGTTATCTTAAAGGTATATGGGTAGGGTCCCAGCAGGAAATAGATGGTGCGTACTAAAAGGGGTGATTAACAAGAATTTATTGAAGTGGTTTTTTATCAAGATGTGAGCAGCATTAAGGACAGCCAGCAGGCATCTCTGGAGAACACGAAGAGGAAACTGCTACAACCTCTGGGCCTAAAGACATCAGAGGAAAGAGGGGTTTACCTGAATCCAGAGAAACCCACAGTGTAGCGGGGGCTACCCCAGCAGGTCTGGGCCTTGGGTAGAGGAGGGGGGCTGCTTTCAGGCAGCTGGAGAGGGAGGAACAGGAGTAAATATCTGGACCCTTCTACCTGTCTCCCCTCTATCTCCTGTCTTTGCCCACACTGTTGACCAGTCAAAGGGGACATGGCACACACAGAGGCCAGCCTCCCAGGGGGACAGCAGGATGGACAATGGCATGAGGGCAAAAGAGAATATCCAACATTGAAGGTTCACCAGAAAGCCCCAAGATTTTAGCTTAAAGTTAGGTATTCTGTGGTTGCCTTATGACCCAGGTAGACCTTTCATAGGTCCTAGATGAAAAGTAATACAGTCAGGGGATTTGGAACTTCACTGCCCATTTTTCTGAATGTCAGAGCAGGTCCAAATTTGCATTTCGAGGAAAATTTTAATTGCACCTCTGCCTACCTCACCTGTATATAAAGATGATAGGTAGACAGACAGACATAGTCTACCCTCACCTTGTCCCCAAGGCACATGGGGTGAAAGCACCCAAGGCTAGAAGGAGTTTAGCGGTTCCAAAACCCAGCTTTGCACAGAGAGTAAAAACAATAGTAGATAATGTGTCTTGTACTTGTGTGCCAGGCACTGGGCTAACTGCTTTATAGTTCTCATTTAAGTCTCCACAACCTTCTGAAGTCAGTGTTATTAGTATTCCCATTTTACAGAGGTTAAGAAATAACTGACATGAACCTCTTCCAAAAAAAAAAAAAAACTGACTTGTGTCATTTCCCTGTATAAAAAGCCTTCTTCTGCACTTAGGAGATAATCCAAAATCCCTATCAGAGCCTACACGGTCATGCGTGAAGAGGCCTCCAGCAGACTCCCAGGCTTTATCCTGTCTCAGGTAATTTAGACGCACTGGGTTTCTGCCACTTCCTCTAGAGATCCAACCTTTCTCTCCTCAGGGCCTTTGTATAGGCTATTCTTACTGCCCTCCAAATGAGAATGTTCTCCCATTTTTGTAGGGCAAGTGCTGTCTCATCTTTTATTGCCTGAGGTGTCACCTACTTAGAGGCCACCCCTGACCTCATTGAAACCCATCTAAAGTAGATTCATCCACCCACATGCTGCTCCCTTTCTTCTTTCTTTCTCTCTCTCAGGTTCTTCTTTCTTTCTTTTATAACTTTACATGGTGGGGGGTGTGGGAGACCCCCACTAGGACATGAATCCCTTGACTGTAAGAACAATATCTTTTTTAAAAAAATTTTTATACATTTATTTATTTTTATTTATTTATTTTTGAGAGACAGAGTGAGACAGAGCATGAGCGGGGGAGAGGCAGAGAGAGAAGGAGACACAGAATCCAAAGCAGGCTCCAGGCTCTGAGCAAGCAATCAGCACAGAGCCTGACGCAGGGCTCAAACCCACGCACTGTGAGATCATGACCTGAGCCGAAGTCGGACACTTAACCAGCTGAGCCACCCAGGCACCCCATGTAAGAACACTATCTGATTTGATTCTCTTCCCCACCTTCCTCACCACCAGTCTCTCAGCCCCTGCATTTCCTTTGTAATGTGTATTATAATTTTCGTTTGTTTTCTCTTTACCTGTTCTTAGACCTTTTATCTTCTCTATTAGAATCAATGTCCCTCTATTCAGACTGTATCTTCAGTACCCAGAACTCTATTTGGCATGCACATGGTGTAATGTGCCCAAGGACTTAGGGTCACTGAATGGACAAGATTTGCACCCAGCCAATCTTTGTCCAGATCTCTCCCTCTTCTCCACTCACAGGACTGCCTCTGAGATGGTCCTCCTTTCCCAGAGAGAAAGCAGAACACAAACTCCACGCAGTCTTCCCATGTAGTTGGGAAAAGAACGGATGTTGGCTCTCTATCTCCTGTGGATCCCCACCCAAGTTGGCTGCACTAGTTGAAAAGGCACAGACTGCTGAGCCAATAAGAAAATTCTGCACCTTATCTCTGATCCCAGCTGTTTAGGCTGCATGGAAACTGAGTTCAGCTTCCCCAATAGGTGGGAGAGGCCAATCTCATGGGCGGTCAGAAAACAAGGACAAAGGCAGCATCACGACACCAAGGTATCAGGCTTTGGATTTCCGTCAGCTTTACTACCCTCCCCACATTATTCATTTCTTTCAGGTGAATCACAAAAAGAAACAGGATATACAAAGGCACAAATAGCATCATCTCCTTCTCCTGGGGAAGGTATTGCCATTCCTTTTGTTTAAACTACTGAACCTTTGATATCTTTCTTCCCCCTGGTGCCGCTTTCTGCTTTTCTCTGCCTTTCTAACCCCTCTACTTTCCTCTCCCAGGGAATTTGTTCAGCTTGAGCACTTGTGCACGTGTCTTTTAAACACAGCTCTGGCTGCATTCCCAGTGAAGGAGGAAGAAGCCTTTGTGGCCCAACTAATTCAATAAGCTTCAATTATTCATGGAATATTTATTAGGTGGGAAGTAAGCAATGATTCCGCCACTTGTTATTAGTCCACAATCTATCAGAGGATTATATTAACTTCCTGTCACCACAGAAGTCACTTTATCCTTAAATGCAGGAGTGGCTAATGCCCAGTTTGGAAACTGTTACACAAAGGGGTCATGGACACACATCACTTACACCGCATGGTACAAACAAAACAGGGTTTATGGTGGGGGGTGTGGGAGGATGACAAGCAGAGAAGTAGTAGAGTGCACAGTCACCTGAGCGCTCTCCCAGGAGCTTTAGCCAGGCATGTAGGAACCTCAAGCCCCAAGGTCAGCTGTTTTATCTTCTTTTATGAGATGTTCAGTCAGGTACAGCCACAAGTGGAGACACAAGAGAAGCTCAAGAAGACAAAATCGATTACACTCCCAGGTCCTAGAGATGGGACCAGGCAGGACCACATGAAAAAACACCATTGTGGCCAGAAAGCAGAAGACGGGAACAAAGAGAGCAAATAGGTCATGGCCTTTATTGGGCTTCCTCCCAGGGTAAGGTAAACAGTTTGGGATCAGCTAGTGTGAATAATTCTGCTGGGCTTTGACTATAGGGGTAGTCTCTAGTTGCCTGCCACATGGCCCCAGTATGATTAAGGCAGAGGCATACCACTTCCTGGGAGGAAGTGCCAGAGCAAGGAAGTTGCCTCTGGACTGGGTAGTTTGCGTATCAAAAGCATGTTCCTGCTGAGCCCCTGCTATCTCTAAGTATGCACTAGTTTCCAGAGGGGCAGTTTCTCCCCAGCTAGAAAGACTTGCCAAGACGTCAAAATATCACAATATCACAGCCTACTGGGCTGTGATGAACTACTGGGACCTCATCAAGATAAAATTTTCTGCACGGAAAGGAAACAATCCATGAAACTAATAGGCAACTGATGGAATGGGAAAAGATAGTTGCAAATGACATATCAGATAAAGGGCTAGTATCCAAAATCTATAAGGAACTCACCAAACTCCACACCCGAAAAACAAATAATCCAGTGAAGACATGGGCAGAAGACATGAACAGACACTTCTCCAAAGAGGACATCCAGATGGCCAACAGACACATGAAACGATGCTCAGTGTCCCTCCTCATCAGGGAAATACAAACCAAAACCACACTGAGATACCACCTCACGTCAGTCAGAGTGGCTAAAAGGAACAAATTGGGAGACTCTAGATGCTGGCAAGGATGAGGAGAAATGGGCACCCTCCTACACTGTTGGTGGGAATGTAAGCTGGGCAACCCCTCTGGAAAACAGTATGGAGGTTCCTCAAAAAATTAACAATAGAACTCCCTTAGGAACCAGCAGTAACACTGCTAGGAATTCACTCAAAGGATACAGGAGTGCTGATGCATAGGGCACATGTACCCCAATGTTCATAGCAGCACTCTCAACAATAGCCAGAACATGGGAAGAACCAAAGTTTCCATCAACTGATGAATGGATCAAGAAGATGTGGTTCATCTATACAATGGAATACTACATGGCAATGAGAAAGAATGAAATCTGGCCATGTGTAGCAACATGGATGGAACTAGAGGGTGTTATGCTGACTAAAATAAGTCAGGCAGAGAAGGACAACATAACCACCATATGTTTGCACGTATAGGTGGATTAGGAAGAATTAACGGAGGATGAAGCAGGAGAAGAAGGGGAAAGATAGTTGGGGAGAGGGAGGGAGGCAAACCATGAGAGACTCTTGAATGCTGAGAACAAACTGAGGGCTGAAGGGGAGAGGGGGAGAGGGGAAGGGGGGTGATGGGCATGGAGGAGGGCACTTGTTGGGATGAGCACTGGGTGTTATATGTAAACCAACTTGACAATAAACTATAAAAAGGAAAAAAATAAAAAAAGAATGAAATCATGCCACTTGTAGCAACATGAATGGGACTGGGAGGTATTATGAGTGAAATAAGTCAGTCAGAGAAAGACAGATATAATGTTTTCACTCATACGTGGATCTTGAGAAACTTAACAGAAGACCAGAGGGGAGAAGAAGGGGAAAAATAGTTTCAAGCAGAGAGGGAGGGAGGCAAACCACAAGACAGTCTTCAATACAAAGAACAAACTGAAGGTGAATGGAAGGTTGGGGGGGAGGTAAGATGGGTGATGGGCACTGCAGAGGGCACTTTTTGGGATGAGCATTTGGCGTTGCCTGTAAAACAACTTGACAATAAATTATCTTAAAAAAATACTACCCAAAGCAATCTACATATTCAATGCAATCCCTCTGAAAATAACACGAGCATTCTTCACAGAGTTAGAACACACAATCCTAAAATTTGTATGGAACCAGAAAAGACGTCAAATAGACAAAGCAATCTTGAAAAAGAAAACCAAACCTGGAGGCATCACAATCCTGGACTTCAAGACGTATTACAAAGCTGTAATCATCAGGACAGTATGGTACTGGCACAAAAATAGACACTCATATCAATGGAACAGAATAGAGAACCCAGAAATGGACCCACAAACATATGGCCAATTAATCTTTGACAAAATGGGAAAGAATATCCAATGGGATAAAGACAGTCTCTTCAGCAAATGATGCTGGGAAAACTGAACAGCAACATACAGAAAAATGAACCTGGACCACTTTCTTACACCATACACAAAAATAAACTCAAAATGGACGAAAGACCTAAATGTAAGACAGGAAGCCATCAAAATCCTCAAGAAGAAAGCAGGCAACAACCTCTCTGACCTCGGATGCAGCAACTTCTTACTCAACACATCTCTGGAAGCAAGGGAAACAAAAGCAAAAATGAACTATTGAGACCTCATCAAAATAAAAAGCTTCTGCACAGCGAAGGAAACAATCAGCAAAACTAAAACGCAATTGATAGAATGGGAGAAGATATTTGCAAATGACATATCAGATAAAGTGTTAGTATACAAAATCTGTAAAGAACTTCCCAAACTCAACACCCAAGAAAACAAATAATCCAGTGAAGAAATGGGCAAAAGACATGAATAGACACTTCTCCGAAGGAGACATCCAGATGGCTGACAGACACATGAAAAATGCTCAACATCACTCATCCTCCGGGAAATACAAATCAAAACCACCATGAGAAACCACCTCACACCTGTCAGAATAGTTAACAGTAACAACTCAGGCAACAACAGATGTTGGCAAGGATGCAGAGAAAGAGGATCACTTCTGCACTGCTGGTGAAACTGCAACCTGGTGCAGCCACTCTGGTAAACAGTATGGAGTTTCCTCAAAAAATTAAATTAGAACTACCCTACAACCCAGCAATTGCACCACTAGGTATTTATCCAAGAGATACAGGTGTGCTGTTTCAAAGAAACACATGCACCCCAATATTTACAGCAACACTATCAACAATAGCCAAAGTATGGAAAGAGCTCTAATGACCATCAACAGATGAATGGATAAAGAAGATGTGGCATATATATACAATGGAGTATTACTTGGCAATCAAAAAGAATGAAATCCTGGCATCTGCAACTACCTGGATGAAACTAGAGGGTACTATGCTAAGTGAAATTAGTCACTCAAAGAAAGACAAATATCATATGACTTCACTCATGAGGACTTTAAGATACAAAACAGATGAACATAAGGGAAGGGAAGCAAAAATAATATAAAAACAGGAAGGGGTATAAAAACATAATTGACTCTTAAATATGGAGAACAAAGAGAGGGTTCTAGATGGGTTGTGGGAGGGGGCATGGGCTAAACGGGTAAGAGACGTTAAGGAATATACTCCTGAAATCACTGTTGCACCATATGCTAACTAACTAGGATGTAAATTTAAAAATAAATGAATTAAAATGATATTAAAGAAAAAAATTTAAGTAAATAATATAGCTTAGTTTATTAAAGGGAAGGCATTTTACTAATCTTTGTGGCATAGAAGATTGTCATCAAGGGCATATTTGTCTCCATTTCCTGTTTTGGAGCTAAGGGTTTAGTTCTTTTCTTTTCATGTTTTTTTTTAATGTTTTATTTTATTTCTTTCTGAGAGAGAGAGAGAGAGACAGTGTGAGCAGGGGAGCTCCAGGCTCTGAGCTGGCTGTCAGCACAGAGCCCAACGCGGGGTTCGTACCCACGAACCATGAGATCATGACCTGAGCTGAAGCCAGATGCTTAACTGACTGAGCCACCCAGGCGCCCCTCAAGTTTTTTTAATTTACATCCAAATTAGTTATATAGTGCAACAATGATTTCAGGAGTAGATTCCTTAACGCCCCTTACCCCTTTAGCCCATCCCCCCTCCCACAATGCCTCCAGCCACCCTCCATTTGTTCTCCATAATCAAAGAGTTCCCATGTTTTGGCCCCCTCCCTGCTTTTATATTATTTTTACACCAGGTATCAAGCTGCAATTCTAGACTCTGTGTTCCCCCTGTTTATTGAGTCTTAATGGAATTTAAACTTTCCCCTTTCTCCTTTATTTGTTCAGTCCCTGCTGCTGTTTCCACTTTTTCACTTTCTCTCCAGCTGCTTTTTTGGGGGAGGGGGTGGTTCTCCCGTATTCTCACCCCCGCACTCCCCCACCTCCATCTCTGTCCTTTCTCCACAAGCAAAACAGCTCCCTGCCCTCCGCCGCTTCTCTCTCCCCCAGTTCACCTCTCACACCTCATACCTGCTGAGTTCTGTGGTTCAGGTTGTGCAGATTGTTGTGGTAATCCTCAAATCAGTTTTCTAGCTGTGCAGGATGGTTTAGTGTTGATCTGGCTGCATTTCAGGGACATGAGATGCAAAAAAAACCTTCCATGCTGTTCTGCCATCTTGGCTCCTCCCAAGCTACATTTAAAGAAATCCCAACATGCCTGGATCTTACAGGTCAGAGGTCAAGAGGGTCGCCCTCAGAGACACCTGATGCCAATATTACTCATGATACAGCTCCTAGAACAAATTAAGAAATTAGCCAGAGTGCTTGTTATCAAATTCAGATACCTGCCACCTGTTACATGGAACACACTAGCTGGGATCTAGAAGTCTATATTTTAACCAGCTCCACAGGGCATTCTTATGAATAGCAGCATATAAGAACCACTGACAGATGTTCTCTGACCACCACCACCTCATCTCTACCTATAAACTCTACTACAGAGTGAGACTTGAACAGCCATAGAGAACCTTCTTTAAATCCTTGCTCAAGCCACGGTCTAGGCGCCAGCAGCATGGCAGCACTTGGGAGCTTGTTGGACGTGCAGAATTCCAGGCCCCAGCCAGTCCTACTGCCTCAGAGTGCATTTTTCTATTAGAGCTTAGAAAGGGTACTGTATTCTAAGGAATGTAGGCTGACCCTAAGACCTTGTAAATGTCTTCAGCATTTGCCTCAAGTTCCTGCTGTCAAGATATGAAAATCAAATTCAGCTACCCAGAAAAAACCCAGAAAAGAACCAAGAGGAGTGTCGAGGGGTTCCCACTTGAGAGTAGCCTACTATCAGTGGGAATCTCACTGTGGGCAATTAGAGGAAAAAGTAATGCTTTCATGGCCCAGGGGGGCCAGCTTGCATTAAAGGTCCCTGATACCCATTTTCCCCCTACAGCAGAGACTACAAGTTGTCCCCTACTAACCATTCTCCTCTGGTTTCATTTAATAGAACCCCGGGTGTTTAGTTGGTATCTGACAGTCCAAGATAGAAACTGCACTGGGGAGCCTGAGTGGCTCAGTCGGTTAAGCGATGGATTTCAGCTGAGGTCATGATCACAGTTCATGGGTTCAAGCCCCTTGTCAGGCTCAGTGCTGACAGCTTAGAGCCTGGAGCCTGCTTCCAGATTCTGTGTCTCCCTCTCTTTCTGCTCCACCTCCCACTGGCAGTCTGTCTCTCTCTCTGTCTCTCTGCCTCTCTCTCTCAAAAATAAATAAACATTTAAAAAAATTTTTAAAAAAAGAAAGAAACCACATTGCTCAGCCACTCTAAAGTAAGGGTATGTGCATGGAAGTTATGACCAGTGAGATGTAAGCAAAAGAGTCTTTTGTGACTTCTGGGAAATGTCCTTATAGGAAAGGATCATGCCCTTATTCATCCTTTCTTTCCTCCTGAGTAGAATGTAGACATGAAGATATCATGAACTGAAATTCTTAAATGTCTATTTTGTTTCTGATATTTTATTTAGAGTTCTCTTTTACTCTCACATGAGCCAATTCTTAAGTGAGATGAACCCCTTTTATACTATAACATGGTTCCAGCAACACGAGCTGAGTGATCCTCATGTCCTCAAAAAGACAGGGTATCTCTACTATAAGAAAAAGGAATCCTTTCACTCAGGGGGATTTAGTACTATTCTGGGCATGGCTGGGTCTCCTAGCAGAGAATAAATGGAGGGAGAAGAGGAAGAAAGGAACAGAGCATCAAGGTCCTACCCTTTCTTCTGTAGGGGACTGTGCTTGGCCTTTCCGTTGCCATAAATACCTCCAGAAAGAACTTCATTAACCCTCTTAAGCTCTTATCAATACATCTTTCTGCTTGCAGTTGGAAATTCTAAACTTTATTTCTCTTATTGCAATTCAGACAAGTTTCTCTTCTTCATTTGTAGTGAAAAAATACATACAGATACCACCTGCTACAAACAAACCTTCAGTATAAAATCTGTGCATCCATTAGACAAAAATATTTTTTAATTTTTTTAGAATTTTTAAAAAAATTTCTGAGAGAGAGAGAGACAGCGTGAGAAGGGGAGGGTCAGAAAGAGAGGGAAACACAGAATCTGAATCAGGCTCCAGGCTCTGAGCTAGCTGTCAGCACAGAGCCCGACGCGGGACTCAAACCCACTAACGGTGAGATTGTGACCTGAGCCAAAGTCGGCCACCCAACCAACTGAGCCACCTAGCCTCCCCCCATTAGACAAAAATCTTATTTGTACGCATTCTATGTGCAAGTAGCTGTGGTAGGCTTGGGGCAGAATAAAATCTTCTTGAAAGCTCTTTTTGATTAGTGTATTTGTCTTTAAAAACCAAACCACTGACTCCAGGCAACAGGCCAGTTATTTCAAAGAAAAGTTTGGGCCTTGATCTCGAAAACATTATTCAAGGAATTGACCCTTCTGAAAATGAGAAAAACGGTTTGGTTTGGTTTGGTTTGGTTTGGTTACTATATGATTACCTCCCTTATGCTTCCTCTCAGACTCTTAAATGACTTTTCACGACATTCATATAAGTGACCCTTTTTCAATGATATGGGAGTTCTCCAACTGAACCTAATCCTTCTCTCTCCTTGCCTCTCTCTCCCTTTCCCTCTCTTTCTCTCTCTCCTTCCCTCCCCCCATCGCTGCATCCCAGTCTCTTTTCTTCATAAGGAGACATGATGAAGAACCACATGCATTTCCTAGCACATAAACAAGTCTTCCCTAAATCTGACTTCTTCCGTTTTATGCTTTATGTTCTATATTTTACCTCTCGCACCATACCATTTAACAAATAGTTGTATTCACAGAAATCATGACTATTTTGTTACTTCTACATGTCTAATATTACTACCAATTACCAATTATACACATTGGTCTTCAGGAAGTTTGTCTAGAAGGCACCATAGTCAAAATACAAAGCAATCAGATAATGTATGTTTATCATTAGAATGTGTTCCGGTGGCTATGTCTGAATGTGGAAGTGCCTCTTCTGAAACTATTGTAAGAAACTGCTTTGACTAAGTCAGACCAAGAAGGCATGAGAATCTGCACCAGAAGTTACTGGAAGGCTAGCTGGCTTCCCCAGGGCTGTGGTTTGGGTTGAAAGGAAGAAATCAGACTGACACCCTGTTAATGGGGTGTGAAACTGGGATGCTTGGGCTAACCAGGAGGTAACCTCCTTCCAAGACACAAGCAAATGCAACAGCCTTTTTCAAAGCTGCCTCACTCATTCCCTGGCAGCTAATGAAATAGTGTAATTTAAAAGGGCTTTTCCAGAACCACCAGAGGAGACTGCTATGGAGCATTCGCATGATGATGGGAAATAACACTAAGTGGAGCATCGTGCATTCAGGGAATAAGGAGTCCAAATCATCCCAGGGCCAAGCCTTTTTTGGAGTGCCTGGGCTGGGGCAGAGCAACTTTCATACCTTAAACCTGACCCATTCACCCTACTTTACAGCCTGGGACAGACACAAGCCCATAGTATAAGAAGTCTCTGTGTCCAGCCTGAAGGCAGAACTTCAGTACACATCCCAGTATCTAAAAGGAAACAACCGGGGTTAATTTCTAAAGGCTGGCTTTTGTATAAATGCTTTAGATGCACTTAATGGCATGTTCACAGAGAAGAAATTTTCTTACTCGTTTTTCACAATTCTGAAGTTACAGGCACGGAAAGAAACAGGGCTTTTTCCATTCATCTGGTTTGATGTACTATTTTTTCTTACCCGTTTCTCTCAACATCCTGCTGGGCCTACGCTGCTAAGAAAGCCTCTTACATATTTGGGGTTTGTTGGGAAAGCAGGACACAGGGAAAGGAGGGTGTAGGGAAGCTCTTGATGAATTTGGACAGGAAATGTCTTTAACAAATGAACCCTCTCTTCCCTTGCCTAATTCTGAAATGCCTCTGGCTTAAAAGCTCCCCATATGCTCGTTATTTATGTATACCACGCAAATTCTAAACAAAGAGCTCCATTNCACCAGCCGCCTCAAGCAGCAAGGAAATTTTCCACCAGAAAGATATAGGGGTATCCGGAACATAATGAAACCAAGAGTCACTGCATAAAACGTTACTGGCAAAATCCACATCTAGGGTTGTACGGACAAGGAGAAGCCAATTATCCCTGCAGCGATGAATTTGTATATTTGCTTCTGGAAAGTCCAAACTTTCAAGTGGTCCCTGTATTCATTTTCCAGAGCTGCTGTGACAAAGTATCACAGACTGGAGGGCTTTAACAACCGTAATGTACTGTCTCACAGTTGTGGAGGCTGGCAATCTGATATCAAGATGCCAGCAATTTTCACTCCTTCTAAGGACTGTGAGAGAGTTCTATGCCTCTCATCTCATTCCTGGTGACTTGCTGGCAATTTTTGTACTTCTTGCTTATAGAAGGATCACACTGATCTCTGCCTTCTTGTTCACAAGGCATTCTCCCTGTTGTCTGTGTGTGTCTCCAAATACCCCTTTTTAAAAACTTTTTAAAAATGTTTATTTATTTTGGAGATAGAGTGCGGAGGTGGGGGAGTAGAGAGAGAGAGACACACAGAATCCGAAAGCAGGCTCCAAGCTCTTAGCTGTCAGCACAGAGCCTGACATGGGGCTTGAACTCAAGAGTTGCAAGATCATCACCTGAACCAGAGTTGGACACTTAACCAACTGAGCCACCCAGCCGCCCCCAAATAACCCCCTTTTTATAAAGACATGAGCCATACTTACTGATGGGGCACCTGGGTGGCTCAGTCACTTACACATTTGACTTCAGCTCAGGTCATGAACTCACAGTTCATGGGTTCAAGTCCCACAGTGGGCTCTGTGCTGTAAGCCCAGAGCCTGAAGCCTGCTTTGGATTCTGTGTCTTCCTCTCTCTCTCTCTGCCCCTCCCCCACTTGCACTCTGTTTCTCTCAAAAATAAATACTTAAAAGAATTTTTTAAAATAACATATAAGCACATGAGTCATACCCACCCTAATGACCTCATCCTAACTAATTATATTTACAAACACCTGATGTCCAAATAGGGTCACAGTCACAGGTACTGGGGACTTTGACATACAAATTTTGGGGGACACAATTCAACCCATAGCAAGGCCCGATATGAAGCATCCCGACAACAAAGCTGAAAACTCAGCACTGAGAAAATCATTCCGTCATTAGTGGAGTGATTATGTTGTCAGCCTTTCAGAAAAACCATGGCCTTCCTGCGGTTTGGAGGGCACCTTTAAAGGCTCCAAACGTCCTTTAGGAAGAGCTACCCTCTGAAAGGGTCTCTTTAAGAATGAGGAAGTGGACAATTCAAGAAGAGCACTTAGGTCTGAGCCTTCTGCTCTCAGAGGGCCAGTCCTTTCTCTCCTCAAGCAGATGGATAAAAATCAAGCTAAATCTGAGAGAGCAGTGGGTGTGCTAGGTGCTAGGCTTCCCCTACTCGGAACCAGCCTTTCTCCTCCCAAATTCAAGGCAGATGGGGAGTAATCACCAGCCTTTGGTTTCCAGCTTAATTCCATTCTGCTCCCCTCCAAATAATTCCTTTCTGCCTCCTTCCCTACTCTCTTCGACCCTAAATACCAAGAGTATTGTCCATAGGAAATTCAAAGGAAAAACGTACAGTGAGAAGTAACAATTTTACAGGCAGCAACATGTATGGTATTTACCAGTCTCTCTCTTTGGGATTCCAAAGCCCACAGAGCTGTGTCCATGCTTGCTCTCACATACACTTGGGCCGTGTGAATTTTTTCACGCTGTGTTTTGGTTGAACTTTCTCAGGACTCAAGAGAGTGGGCAACTTATTTGTATATAATTGTTTTCTAAGTCATTTTGTTTGTTTGTTTCCTTCAAAGCCATCTGTGCCCTCCCCATTACACGGAGGAAGAGGTGGGCTCTAGAGAAAGAAGGTGTCAGAGAACCAGGCTGGGATGGAAGTGCTGGCCTGCTCCTTGCTATGCAATGCCTGGGCTCAGCTGGCTTGGTTCAAGCAGTCGCTGACCAGTCTTCACATATAAGGAGAGAGCACTAAAACAGAAGCTCCAGTGCATCTGCACAGCTTGTCAATTGATGGGCTTCACTGTAGGGTAATCAGGCAGAACTTTATTGTTTCATTGAGGGACCCCCCCCCCAAATGCCCATATCTGTAGACCACTTGTCTTCAGCCCCTCCTCCTGGGGGATGTGAGCCTGAGATGATGGGTTCCAGGGGCCCAGCGGAAGAAGAGGCAAAAGCCCTCACTGTTTTGCAGGTTGTGACAGGAGAAGTGGGCGTTAAAACTCTCCACTGGGCCACCAGGGTGGCTCAGTTGGTTACGTGTCTGACTCTTGATTTCAGCTCAGGTCATGATCTTGTGGTTGGTGAGTTCAAGCCCCGAGTCAGTGCAGACCCTGTTTGGGAGTCTCTCTCTCTCTCCCTCTCTCTCTGTCCCTCCTCCACTAGCTCATGTGTGCTCTTGCACGCTCTCTCTCTCTGTGTCTCTCAAAACAAATAAATAAACTTGGGGGGGGAACTCTTCCATAGAGGCAGCAAATGCCCCTTCCCAATTCCCTTTTTCTCTACTTAATAAGTCACGTGGTGTGGTCTCTCTCATCACAGCTGACTGTGACTTCCTGCAGCTGGTGCGAGCTGCTCGTTCTGCCCTTGACCTCCTGCCTAAATTGCTGTAGACAGCTCTATGCCACGGGTCCTACAGAGTTTGTCCTCTGATCTTCAGCTCCCAGCTTCACCTGATGTGCAGTTAGTCCAACATCACACCTACCCACTGGATGGAAAGGCAGATAATCCATCCCTTGCTGACCTGTTAAAAACCACCTCATACTTTTTCCAGGATGTCTGGCACCCTCAGCATGGCAGGCCTGAGAGGATGGAGCCCTCTATAATCAGTTAAGTTCAGACCTGAGAAGGGGGCTATTTGGTAAATTCAGGTTAACGTTTAGGATACCTGCACCCCATAATGATTTAGCTCCAGACTCCAAGTCTGCTAACTTACAATCTAAGGCCTGAATTTAGAGCTTCCAGTTTTAGATGTCAAATGTCATTTTATTTACTCAGTAAGTACAGTATTCACTCTTCATCTAGAGCTGTTCTGTGTGCTTTACAAATAGTGTCATGTAAATCAACATAACCACATGCAGTAGGTACAGGTATTTTTGTCCTTATTTTGCAAGGGAGGAAAATGATATGCAAAAGTACACTCAGCTAGTAGTAGCAGAGCCAGGATTCAAACCTGCAGATTCTAATCTACTGCCTGAATTCCTAACCACTGCACTGAGGACCAGCCATAACTTTAATATGTCAAAAGGAGCCAAAGACAGGAGGAAATAATAGAAAAGGTGTAACTGAAGTGACCCCCAGACATGAACTCACTTGTGTTTCCCTGGGAGGCATATACCAACCGTACTTGAACTTGAGCTTTCTTTAGTTCACCCAGGCTAGCCAGAGTTAGACCAAAGGCTGTCAATTTGGGCACGGAAGTAGAGTTAAAACAAAAAGAGATGCCTCTGCTCTTCAGTAGGACAGTTCTGGACCTCCAAGAGATGCTGAGCTACATGGCATTTCTTCTCAGTACTGAGCGATGTCCGCCTGCTCTCCTCTAGATGGGAATTCCAACGTGGCAAACATGAAAACATCTTGTATGATTTTTATTCATTATGCGAAGAAAAATAATATACAAAACGTTCGTATTTCATTTTCAACTCTTATCACTGACTGACTGATTCCCAGCTGTAATGGGGACCACCAGAGGTCATTTCCATTCTCCTCCCCCACCTTCAGAGAAAAGCCAGGAGACCTGATTCTTTTACTTTTAAATTGGCTTTTTGCTATCAAGGAGGGAGGCTGTTATTGATAACTGCATCATTTGCTTGGGGAAAAAAGCCCTCCAAAGTGCTCCTCAGCATTTGGCAAATCCAGATTACAGCATCTGCCAGATGTGCCCACACATTTGTTGCTTCTCAACAAATGGAAGAACCCTGGTGTTTACTGCTGCTGACTAAATTAAACTTAACAACCTAGTTTATTCTAGCAGGTTCCTGGTAAACAGCACTGCAGCTGAAAAGGCTTATCCTGTTTACGTTAGCGTGAAATACTCTGGGTTGGGACTCCCAGAGCAGGGCAGAAGCTGAATGTCAGCTGTTTGAAGGGCTTTGTGTTTAGACAAATGATGTTTAGGTAAGAAAGCGTCTGTTGATGTGATCTTTTGTATCAACTTTGAGCATTTGACGTAGATGGACGTTGTTCTATTTCAGTATATGCCAGACCTTCTCAAAGAGGAGAATCATCAGTATGTGTAATGATTGGAAGTTCTCTGTTGACTGAACTTACATATACAGTGTGACCTTCTTGAATTTCTGCCTCTGTGGTAGGGTTTCTCAGCCTCAGCCCTATTAACCTTTGGACTAGATATTCTTTGTTGGGGTGGGGGTGGGGGGGCTGTCCCGTGCAATGTAGGAAGTTTTACAGCATCCCTGGCCTCTGCCCACTAGATGCCAACAGCAGACCACCACACCCCAAGTTGTGACAATCAAAAATGCCTACGGGGGGCCTAGGTGACTCAGTTGAGCATCCCATTTTGGCTCAGGTCATGATTTTGCAGTCCATGAGTTCTAGCCCCACGTTGGGCACTCTGCTCACAGCTCAGAGACTGGAGCCTGCTTCAGATGATGTGTCTCCCTCTTTCTCAGCCCCTCGCCAGCTCATGCTCCCTCTCTCTCTCTCAAAAATAAATAAACATTAAAAAATGTTTTTTTAATAAAAGAAATTTTTAATTAAAAAAATGCCTACAGACAACACCAAATGTCCCATGGAGGAGGGCAGAATCATGTCCTACCTAACTTGATACCACCACTCAAAATTAAAAAGAAAGTTGGTTTTTTTTTTTAATGAAAGCCAGCAAGGGCAGAGACCATTTGTAGAACATTCAGGGACTCTCAGAGCATCCTCAGATAGGTCTCCTCCATCCATCATCCACGTCCACAGGGCATACTTACTGGTTCTGCTTGTTGAAATTTGGAAACACAAATACTTAAAAGATTTTAAGAACATCTTTACCCCACACACATACTCCCCACAATGCTATTTCTAAAAGAAAGATACTTTGCATAAAAAGTAGAGAGATTTGTAGCTCTCAAAGAGTGTCTAAAGCAAACATGCAAAAATTTGGAATTCTCCAAAATAAAAACTGAAAAATTTTTGTCTTGGATTTCTAAGAAACTGAGAAAGAGGTTGTCCAAGACAAAGCAATTAATGAATTTTAAAACAATCTAATTGACCTGAATTTTAAAATGTACAGGTGATATTCATCTTCTTTCTGCTACAACATTCCTAATGCAAAATGAAATTTCCAAATTAGACTGTATTTTAAAATGTATAAGATTGTATTTAAAATGTATTAGACTGAAATTTCCAAATGGAAACTGTATTTTAAAATGTATAAGAATGGTGAGGGGATGTCTGGGTGGCTCAGTTAGTTGAGTGTCCAGCTCTTGGTTTCAGCTCAGGTCATGAGCTCGTAGTTCATGGGCTTGAGCCCTGCATCAGGCTTTGCACTCAGCGAGGAGCCCACTTACAATTCTCTCTCTCTCCCTCCTTCTCTGCCCTTCCCTGCTTGTGCTCTCACTCTCTGTCTCTAAATAAATAAATAAATAAACACACATTTAAATATATATATTCTAGAAGAAAATACAGGAGGAAAGCTGCTTAATGTAGCTTTTGGCCTAGATTATTTTTTGATTTGACACCAAAAGCAAAGGAGCAAAATCAAAAGTAAACAAGGAACTACATCAAACTAAAAAGTTTCTGCCAGCAAAAGTAATCATCCACAAAATGAAAAATTCAACATACTTTTATTTGGAGACAGAGAGTGAGAGAGCATACGTATGAGCAGGGGGAGGGGCAGAGTGAGCGAGAAAATCCCAAGGAGTCTCCACACTCAGCGCGGAGCCTGACAGGGCTTGATCTCATGAACTGTGAGATCATGGCCTGAGCTGAAATCAAGAGTCAGATGCTTGTCCAGATGCCCCTATTTTTTATTTTTAACAAAATTTTCATTTATCTAACTTTGTTCCATTAATGTTATAAAAAATTTGAATAAAATTTATTTTTGCAGCAGTTAATTCATAGTGATTCCATATTTGCTATATACTGTAATTCACATGCAAATTTTATTTAAGTTCTTTTGATGCTTTTTCAATTCACTATAATTTGTAGAGTATCGTTTGTTCAAATGAGTTCAGACACTGTGCTTAATGTGAATTCAACAATCTCCTATTGACAGTACCAGCAACTTCAATATTTACATTCATTTCCTAATACCAAGCCTCGGAAAGGGTCATCCTGGTAGCAAGATGTTGGGAGCACCCAAATCTATTTGAAGACTCTTCTGTTGTAAACAAATAGATGCTATATGATACCAGATACCAAAATCCTGACAAGATAGGGTAAGTTAAAACCTCAACAAAAACATTTTTTAATAGAAGAGGAATATCATATTACCAGGTTGCTTTTCAATCTCTAATGACAGGTCGGTGGTTTATAATAGGATATGAAGTGATCTCATGATGTTGAGTTGTAGGTTAAGGAGCATAATTGGAAATGGGGTTTGAGAAAGTTGTTATAATTCAGAAAGAGGATTCTCCCATATAAATTTTGGTCAAACTTTAATCCTTTGAGCTGGTCCTATTCCCAGAATGCCAATAGCCATTATGAACTCCACAGATTATGAGACCTTGAGTTATATACATCGTCTTCTTCAGTATCTTCACCAGGAGCTGAGAGAGGGATGTATATGTGCACCCATGTGAAGAAAGTATTTGTGGTACAATAGCATCATCTTATGACATGTCACAATCTCTTTATAAGGAAAGAAAGCCAGATGGAGAAACCCAAGCTCAATGACTCTAAGAAAACAGGGTTACCAAACAGTGATCCACAAACCCCAAGAAACTCCACAGAGGTCACTTGGGGGAGTGGGGGCTCAGAGAAAAGGATGAGCAGGGAGTATCCTGAGTCAACCACACTTGCTTCAACCAGAACCACTCCACGGCCATATGCTTTACATATGACTCTCCACTTAAGATATCACTTGAAGAAAGGATTCAACTTCTAGAATTGGAAAACCATTACAGTAAAAAAAAAAAAGAAAAAAAAAAACCTCTAGGTTCCTTTACTGCTTAAACATTTTGTGATCCCATTAGAGCTAGTTCATTATTCATTTGATCATTTATCCAGTCAACCTCCCTAAAAATTGGGGCAGGTCCCAGATATAATTCAGACACGGCAGTAAGAAATAAAAATGAATAAGATGCAGCCTCTCTTCTCAAGAAACGCATGATCTAATTGGATCCAGCAATATACAAACAAAAAAAAAGTTACTGTCTGATACTCTAATAAGAGGATTTAAAGGTGAAATGAAAGTAAAAGAAAATAATTATTTCCCTGGAAAGGGGGAGAGGTGGAGGATTCAGGAAAGATTTGCAGATGGGGCCAGATTGTTATAAATGACAAGAAGGAATCTTAACTAGTGAAAGCAGAAATGGAATGTAGTGAATCTTGTAGTTAAGAAGAACCTGACAGTAGCTCACGAAATGAAGGTCAGAAATGCAAGATTGGCAGCCTGGAGATGAGACCCAGGGACTCAAAAACGCAGGACTTCCACTCCCTGGAAGCAGTGGTTCACTCACTGCAGACAGGCCTCTCTACCTCAGGAAAAAAAATACATATGGCTGCCTGCAGTCCCAGTTAGCATTCCACTGGGGAGGAAGCACTTATCCTCAGTGCTTCTCTATCCACTACAGGGAAGGCCATTTTACCTTTTCTGGCTCTGAGTTAAGTGCCACTGTTGCCAAGGAATACAGCATAATGACTGTCTTGTCAGCTCCACGAGCATCCTACCCATCCCTCTCCCCATTATCAAAGGGACTTAAACCAAGAAGGAAGAAATGGGAAAGCAACTGAGCATAACAGGAGGCTTAAAACAATCCTGGCAAAGGAACCCCACAAGTGTAAAGGATGGCTCCCACTTTCTGGAGTTCAAGCCCCACACTGGGCGCTGCATTGACAGCACAGAGCCTGCTTGGGATTTTCTGTCTCCCTCTCTCTCTCTCCCCAACCTGCAATCTCTCTCTCAAAAATAAATAACTATGCTTTTTAAAAAATGTTATGTGAATGTGGCCTCTCTCTCTCAAAATATCTTATTTTACTATATTTACCCTTCTTATCTTTATGTGAGATGATAAAATGCCTCTGTGATGAGGAGTCAGGTGAAGGACACAGGCATTGTGACAAAACATTAGGCTACTACCAACCTGCAAATTTGTCAGAAGGATGACCACCTGCTTCTAACCACAGTGAACCACAAGTAAATGAAACCTCGTAAAGCAAAACTATACATAAGGGGGTATTAACTACTTACCACAAACAGGGCAGCTTTAAACAATGGAAATGTGTTGTCTCCATTTTGGAGGCCAAAAGTCCAAGATCAGCGTGTCCTCAAGGCCATCTTCTGTTTCCATGTGGCATTCTCCATGAGTATCTGTATCTTCAAATAGCCATCTTCTTATAAGGAAACTAGTCATTTTGGATGTGGAGCCCATCGTACTCTAACATGACTCCATCTTAAGTAATTACATCTGCAATAACCCTATTTTTCAAATAAGGTCACATTCTGGAGACTACAAGCCAAGACTTCAATACATCATTTTCAGGGAATGCAATTCAACCCTTAACAACCATCTACCTAACCAGATGCTGGGCTCTTGGTCTTTTTCTGAAAGAAAAACCTTAAGCTTTTCTTACTGTTGGTATTCCAGAAAAATCTCAAGGAAAGACAGTAGACTAAAGTATGATCCAACAAGGGAAACAAATAGAGCTCAATCTTCACCGGAATAAAAAATGTTAACGATACATAATGCAAAAAGCCTCTATAAACATGAAACTCCAAGTTAGAATTCATGGCCTGTGCTTACAAAATGCACAGATTTGACTGCTCCATAAACATCAGTGTTCTGCAATTTTCCTCATTATGTAAGACCATACAGTACTATATGGAAACATAAAATTGGCACTTAGTCCTTAAACCATATGTTTTAATAAGTAGCAGCTAATCAGGCAGAGCATTTGCATATCTGCTATTTTGGGACTGTTTCAACATCTCCCAGGGATTGTAAATATCCTTACTTGCAGCAAACTGTACCCAAAGTAGTAGCAAAATATAAGCCACAGCTATGCAATTATGCTACTGTGAGAATGTGCTCTCAGCAGGTGAGAAAGCAAGCCAAGGCCAGGTGATTAGAAAAGAAATCTAGCAGTGAAGAGAAGACATGGGGCAGAGGCCAGGTGAGGGAGTGACATGCCTAGTAGATGCCATTTAGCTGTAATGCAAAGAATTTAGCTTTGTCTAAATGTTAAGAGCTATATGATGAAATGAGTTATCTCCTAGCCTGGGACTGACCTTGTTACAACCTTGGCTTCACTTACTTTTTACTGAGTGAGAGAAAGAGAGAAAGAAAGAGGGAAGTATAGGAAAAGTGGGGAAAGAGCTTCTCCCTGTTTTTAAGAGCTCTTAGTTTATCAATTGCCTTTTATTTTTCTCAAATGAGGAACAAGGAACTATCAAGTGACTTTTGTTGCCCCTACAAATGATAAATGCTTGTTAAGGAAAGAAGGTCTATGGGTGGTCACCCAGAGTAGTATCATTTGAAAGCTTTCCTCCTCTGCAACCCCAGAGGCCAAAGCACCCTAAATTCCACCAGAAGGATTATTTGTAGGAAACAGCTGCTCCTCTTCCTCAGGGTCCTGCTTGAAAATACAAAANTTGTGGGGATGAGCACTGAGTGTTATGTGGAAACTAATTTGACAATAAACTATTAAAAAAAAAAAAAAAAAGAAAATACAAAAGCTTGGGCGCCTAGGTAGCTCAGTCAGATAAGTGGCTGACTTCCACTCAGGTCATGATCTCACTGTTCAGGGCTTGTAGTCCCACATCCAGCTCTGTGCTGACAGCTCAGAACCTGGAGCCTGCTTTGGATTCTATGTTTCCCTCTCTCTCTCTGCCCCTCCCCTGCTCATGCTCTCTTTCTCAAAAATAAATAAACATTAAAAAAAATTTTAATGCAAAAGCTCAATTCAAAGGGGCACATGCACCCCAATGTTCATAGCAGCACTATCAACAATAGCCAAATTATGGAAAAGCCCAAATGTCCATCAACTGACAAGTGGATAAAGAAGATGTGCCATATACATACAATGGAAAATTACTCAACAATCAAAACGGATGAAATCTTGCCATTTGCAACAGGCTGGATGAAACTAGAGTGTATTATGCTAAGCAAAATAAGTCAGAGAAAGAAAAATATCATATGATTTCATTACATATGTGGAATTTAAGAGACACAACAGACGAACATAGGGAAAGGGAAGGAAAAATAAGATAAAAACTGAGAGGGAGGCAAACTGTAAGAGACTCTTAAACACAGAAAATAAACTGAGGGTTGCTGGAGGGGCGTTGGGTGGGTAGATAGGCTTAAATGGGTGATGGGCATTGAGGAGTACACTTGCTGGGATGAGCCCTCGGTGTTACATATAAGTGATGAGTCACTAAATTCTACTTCTGAAACCTTTATTACACTATATGTTACCTAACTTGGATTAAAAAAAAATTAATAAAATAAAATAAAATGCAAAAGCTCAGGCTTTAAGACACCCGCCACATAAGCACAATCTCCACAAAGTAACTTTTTGGAATTCCAGTCCAAGCCCCCTTCCCACAACCCCCTGGCTAGGTTGGACTGAAGAGACCCTTTTCCTCACTCCCAGAGCCCCTGATAAGATAAGGTGACCTCCTTCACACTGTTCCACCATGGCTTTTTTTTTTTTTTCAATATCTCCTTTCATGGGGTCCCTGAGTAGCTCAGTTGGTTAAGCATCTTACTTTGGTTCAGGTTATGTTCTCATGGTTCATGAGTTCTAGCCCTGCATTAGGCTCTGTGCTGACAGCTCAGAGCCTGGAGTCTACTTTGGATTCTGTGTATTCCTCTCTCTCTACCCTTCCCCCCCCCCCAACATTCTGTCTCTCAAAAATGAATAAATATTTTTAAAAAGTTTTTTTAATTTAGTATCTCCTTTCAGTCTCTAAAGTGCCCCAGTGTGGATGAAGAAGTGCTCAGTCAACTGAGCCCATTCTTGTCTGCTGCCCACCCCTGCCACAGGGCTTTGCATCTCCCACTAGAATGAAAGGAGAGGCTGGGCAGCATTTCCTTCTTTACTTCCAGTGACTAGAGATACCTAACATCTGGCAGGTAATCGATAGTTGTGGAACTTAACTAAACGACATGAAAATGCCATTCAGTTGTTAATATTCTAACGTCCCACCACCTACCAGCTCACCAGACGGGAGGGATCCCTAACATCAGGAGAACACTGGGCCACAGAGGATAGACGAGCCCTCAGAGAAGACCAGCAAGGGCCTGTGGAAAGTTTAGCTTCCCTCATCACCTACCTACCCGGCAGGCCTTCCCTACCCACCAGCCAGGGACAGTCAACACCAAGGCCAACCTGCCAGGATCCTTCTCCAGACACACTCAGACAGTGGTCAAAGGCTGTTTGTGAGTCACCTACTCCAGATTCTGAAGGTTCTTTCTTACTCTCTTTCTTGACTGTTTATCTTCATGTGTATTTTGCTTCTCTTTCTGGGTTCATGTTCTTTTGTCCTTGTGATTAGATTGAATTTAACCAGCCTTGATTTCTAGCAATTAGGGCCTGTCACTAGCAGCATTTGTTCATGAGAGAGAGTATGTTCATTCCTCGAAGCAACAAGTGAAGAAATGCCCTCAAGAGGAAAGTGTTTGGGGGCGCCTGGGTGGCTTAGTCGGTTAAGCGTCCAACTTTCGCTTAGGTCATGATCTCGCGGTTCGTGGGTTTGAGCCCTGCATCGGGCTCTGTGCTGACTGCCAGCTCAGAGCCTGGAGCGTATTTCAGAGTCTGTATCTCCCTCTCTCACTGACCCTCCCCTGCTCACGCTGTGTCTCTCTCTCTCTCTCCTAGAAATAAAAATATTTAAAAAAAAAAAAAGAGGAAAGTGCTTTAACAGTAGTTATTGGCCCAGAAGACTTTGTCTCTACAACCGGAGCAGGGGAAACATATAGACCAACCGTCCTGGTGAGTGTTACCATAGACAGCAGAGCTACCATGAAACCCAACACACACAACAACCCTTGAACATGTTTAGTCAATGAGTATTACGTAAGCAGGTTCTATGTGGGTCCTACTACTGAGCTAGGTGGAGAGAGACCAAGGAGGAGTTACAGTCCCCATCATTAGGAGATTTATAATCTAGCTAAAGAATGGAGTAAACCAGGGATTCTCAAAATGGGGTCCCAAAACCAGCAGCACCAGCTGGAAACTTGCAAGAAATGCAAATTCTCAAGCTCCAGGCCTAGTGAATCAGAAACTCTAGGAAGGCGGGTGGAGGCAGCAACTTGTGTTGTGACAAATTCGCCAATAATTCTCGTGCATGCTGAAGTTTGAAACCCAGGGAAGTAGATGCATACAAGAAGTGACAGATGATCATACAAGTGCACCGTCCACAGTAGAAGGTGTTGTGAGAGTAGGTGCTGCTTGGCCGTACACTCCATCTTGGGTCTGGACAGGCGGTTCTGCTGCCTTCTCTCAGACACCAGGCCTTTTCCTCACATTTCACAGGCTCAGGATTTTGCCACCACACTGAAAGAAAAAGAGTGTACTATGTATTACTAAGTTTGTCCTGAATTTGCCATCTGCTATATCCTCAAGTCAGCCCTGGGTATATGATGCTGGATGACAAGACCAGAGCCCCCAGGTGAGGTGCTTCCTTTGTTGCTGTGGGGGGCGCCGGTGAGCATACACCTGGCTTCTGACAGCATAGTAGCAGAGACCAAGCAGCTGGGAGTCTCTCTCCTTGAAGATAGACACCACCATCCAGCCTTTACAGAACTGTTCCCAAATTCTATTTCCATTAAAGGCAGACCAGGTCATTCAAATGAACTCTTCTGCTGAAGATAACTTTTTTTTTAATGTTTTATTTATTTCTAGGAGAGAGAGAGACAGCGCGAGCAGGGGAGGGTCAGAGAGAGAGGGAGTCACAGATTGAAACAGGCTCCAGGCTCTGAGCTGGCAGTCAGCACAGAGCCCGACGCGGGGCTCGAACCCACGAACCGCGAGATCATGACCTAAGCGAAAGTTGGACGCTTAACCGACTAAGCCACCCAGGCGCCCCAAGCTGAAGATAACTTTTAAAAGCTAGGTGAATTATACAAAAATATTTTCATAAAGGGAACAAATAGCTAACAGGAGAGGGGAGAATTACATGGCCATAGTCTAGTTAAAAAATGGAAATTCAGAGAGATGGGCTCTGCTTCTGGGGCTGCCTTTGCCCTGAAGAGGTAGTTAAAAAGCAAAGCAGTACTTTCAGTAGCTCATGAGGATAGAAAAGCAAAAGACAGAGTCCAGACCCTGCCACAAAGGGGCTCCAGTGAAGTGCTCACTGGTGGGGTTGGGATTCTGAGAGCTGTACTCTAGAAAAGAACAAACTGCAATTGAACCTACTCTCAGCTGCAGCCAGATTGAAAGTTGTTTGAGTGGGGGCGCCTGGGTGGCTCAGTCAGTTGAGCGTCTGACTCTTAATTTCAACTAGTGTTAAAATGTCGTAGACATAAGATAGAGCCCTGCAACAGGCTCCACGCTGAGTGTGGAACTTGCTTGAGATTCTCTCTCCCTCTTTCTCAGCCTTTCTCTCTCTCTAAATAAATAAACATTTAAAAAAAGAAAGAAAGAACGTTGTTTGAGCAGCCCACAAAGTCTCAAACCCTGCAATTATATTACCTTAATCCTGGACTGCACTTGCAGTTACTCCAGGCATCTAGCAGAAGCAAAAGAAAATCCTCTCTAGGGAGAGAGACGCTTGTAGGCCTCAAATTATTTCTACAAGTAAGGTTTTCAAATGTGCAATATTTGAAACCAGACCTCAAGGGGAGGATGGTATGAACAATAATAGCACAATAACAATAGGAATGAACACACATGTAGTCCCAATAATAAAATCCCAGATAAAGTCTATAAAACTACTATGACCAATGTGATCAAAAAGAAAAAAACAAACCTGAACAATTTTGGCACAAAATTGGAAAAGAGAGAAGGTAATGTTGTAGATTTGGAAAAGAAACCAGTTGAAATTCAAAACTTAAAATTACAATAACCAGACTTTAAAATAATGTTCCGATTTACCAGCAGGTTAGAGAAAACGGAATAAAAGTTAGTGAACTGGAAGTTATGTCACAAGAAACAGTGAAACACAGAACAAAAGGAATGGAATATAGAAAGGAGTGGGGGAAAGATGTAAAGGCCATAGGGAAAATATCAAATGTTTAATTGGAGACCCAGAGAAATCGCTTCTCGGCCTTTTGGCTAAGATCAAGTGGAGACCCAGAGAAGAGGAGAGACAATGGGCCAGAGCAGATAAGCTGCAGGTGACTATTCTATTCTGTCAGGCAAGAGATCCCTTTCATAGGGCCTCTGGAAGTGATTTACACTCTACCACTTAGTGACATTGTGCCTTGCGGGTGGGGGACAGGGATGGAGGGGCAGAGTGTTAACAGAGGGACCATAACATTTATCCATTTCAAATAAATACTTTTTTAAAAATATTTGAGAGAGAGAGTGCAAGCAGGAGTGTGAGCAGAGGAGAGGCAGAGAGAGAGAGAGAGAGAGAGAGAATTCCAAGAAGGAATGGTCAGGGCTCAATCTCAGGAACTGTGAGATCATGACCTAAGCCAAAAGCAAGAGTCGACGCTTAACCGACTGAGCCACCCAGGTGCCCCACAAATAAATACTTTTTCAATGAATACAGTTGAAGTGCCTCAAATTTCTCTATCACTCCTCATGCCAGCTTACTTCAAAGAACAAACTCACCCAGGGTCAGTTACATTCTCCAAAAAGAAATACTCTAATTTGAGATAAAGGTTCTAAAAGTCTTGGTTCAAATGGAGGGTGGCAGAGGAATGAGTACCATCTAAGGCATTTAGATAGAGGCGCCTCAGCAGAAAGAGGCCAACAACAGGGTCGGTCCGCCAGCCCCTGAGGGAGACACCCAGCACTCAGGGCTGGACCCAGTCAGAGAGGCCCTTCAGCAGCAGGTGCTCTGGTAGACACAGGATGGCAGAGAGCTCAGAACTCCCAGTGTGGCCGTCTCAAGCTCATCAAGGAACATAACTTGGCATTTGCTCAGTCAGGATTTCAGGGAATAGAGCAGCCAGTAGCTGGGGTACAGCAAAGAGCACTCTAGGGGCAGCAGGGTGGCGGCCATCGTGAAACAGGTGTCCTCCTGCATCTGCGGTGGTCACGCAACCCTGAGAACTCTGAATTAGTGCCATTTGCCTGGCTCCTTTATAATTTGTGAGCAGGTGGGGCTAGCAACACACAAGCGAAGTACTCTGGAATTACCACAAAAAAAAAAAAAAAAAAAAAGGAGCACCCTGTGAATTATCTTGGTGTAGCTTATTCACTGTGGCTTATTCCTTTGTGGGTGTACAGAAAGCCGAACATCGATTGTTCATCTGACCAATTTCCCCCCTCGGACTGAATGGGTCCTTTCAACAGAGAAAAATACCGCACGCCCTTTATTCTGTGCTCAAGTCACAACACTTGCTGTGAAAAGGCAACCTCTAAACAAAACAGAAGCCAGTGGAGCAATGAGATTCACAAGATAAACAAATTTCTCACCCAGTTTTTCATTATATTTTAGGAAAAGTACAATGTAAACATGAGGCCAAGTTCTGGTGGAATATAGTGAAATGGTCATTTTTAAAGTGTTTATGCTATAGATGTCAGCTTTAAGCTGATGACTTGATAAGAATGATTCAGTTGTTTAAAACATTTTACTGACATTTTCAGCTTTTAGAACATGTCAAAATGTAAAACGTCACCAGAAATAAGATGATCTATACTAATTAAAAGCAATGGTGCTCTTTGTCTAAGAGAAAAACTTAGGATCTCTATTTAAATTTTTTTTTTTTAATGTTTTATTTCTAGGAGAGAGAGAGAGACAGCGTGAGCAGGCGAGGGTCAGAGAGAGAGGGAGTCACAGACTGAAACAGGCTCCAGACTCTGAGCTGGCAGTCAGCACAGAGCCCGACGCGGGGCTCGAACCCACGAACCGCGAGATCATGACCTAAGCGAAAGTCGGACGCTTAACCGACTAAGCCACCCAGGCGCCCCAGGATCTCTAAAGGAAAAGGTGAATGTATTAAATGAGTCCTTCTTGTTTCTTAGTTTTGACAAAGGAGTTTATTTTAGATGTAAACATCCCCCTGACGTACTGTGAGCTTAGAATTTTCCGTATATTTAAACTAGAAAGAGAAACTAACCAGAAATAAAGAAGATAAACACAATGACTCAATAGATTCTTATTTTCCAAGCAAAACTACAGGCAAACCATAAAAAAAGCAGAAAAAGCAAAAGGCATGAAATGTTTGCAGTTCCAACTCCCCTAAATGAGTGTTGGTGTGAGAAGGGAAGTCGTGCCATCTACTGAGATGAGCAGGGGCGGGTGGGTCAAAGTTCTGCTCTTATTTCCAGCTTGGCTACCATCCCAGGGACACAAACACCTTCAAATAAAGAGCTGATTGTCATTTGGGACTGACAGCCTTTGGCTCACACCTTAATAATAGCAAAATTGTGTTCTAAGAGGTTGGCGGGGACTAACGCACTTCATCTTCACAATAATTCCATGAGACACACACCGTCATCGCCCTATTCCATCTGCAGGGTGAAGGGACTGAGGCATGGAGCTTGCACCTACCAGAGCCCTGCAGCGGTGGGTCCTGGACTGGAGAGTGTGGGCTTTCACAGTCCTCCAGAGCGGTGCTTCCCAAGGCACCAGCCATGCAGCTGTCCCAGGGCAAAAACTGTTACAGAACCGCTTCAGGTAGCAGCTGATAGTCAGTCTTCTAGGGGCACCTGTGTGGCTTAGTCGGTTGAGCATCTGACTTCAGCTCAGGTCATGATTTCACAGTTGGTGAGTTCAAGCCCAACGCTGGGCTCTATGCTGACAGCTCAGAGCCTGGAGCCTGCTTAGGATTCTGTGTCTCTTCTCTCTCTTCTCTCTGCCCCTCTCCTGTTCATGCCCTGTCTCTCTCTGTCTCAAAAATAAAAGAAACATTAAAATAAATTTTTAAAGAAAGGAAGTCTTCTGAAACATTTATAGAAATTTGACAGACTTGTATTATATCTGTCAAAATTGTAATGGACTGGGAACTTTTTTTAAGCTGGTCCTCCCCTACAGAGGGTATGAGGAGCATTGATATTAAGCTCAGAAACCATTCCAAGTTCATTGCTGATAAGAAGGACCCTGACTCCTCATCTGTCTTCATCCAGGGATCACTGTAAGTGGCAAAGCATGTGTTCTGGAAAGGAGCCACCTGCCCGCTAAGACTGACCACTGAGAAGACATAGGGCCAGGGGAGTTGGGAGGGCAGGGGTACAGGCCTGGCCATCTCCTGAGTTCTCTTCAGTGAGCCCAAAACTTTCCCCCTGTGGTGTGCAAAATTAGGAAGAAAACACATGCCTTCTGTGCCTTGCAGAGACTTCATTACAAAATTAGCATTATGAATGATCTTGAATAAGGTCACCTAATGCCTCCTTTTCCTTTGGGGAGAAACTGTAAGGCTACAGGTTACTGCGTTCCCTAGGAACAATAGCAGTTGCTGTGGCATCTCCACACCCGTTTCTTTGGTCCATCTGATCCCAAAAGGATCTGCTAAACAATATGTTCCTTCCCCCTTGTAAAACAAACGCACCAACCCCTCTCCTCATTCTAGCAATGAAGAAGCAGCATGAAAAAAGACTCTCACTATCTGAAAAAAGAAAGGCTTAACTTGAAGCCCAAGCCGAGGACATCAAAGTCCCCCACCCCCGAAGGGAGGGATGAGGACAGTGCAGGACACACTGGTCAACTTTTCTTAGGCTCACTCAGTTTTGTGTTCTCAGGAAGCTTATCCCAAATAAACCAAAATGGAGAATTTTTTATCTCCAAGGCCACAGTTCAGCACAAAGCCTAACATTTACAGGGAAACTAAACAGTACAATGGAAAAGGCTTCGGCTGAGGTACTTTGGACCACAGAGCACAATTTTTGGTGGAGGAGATGGACGCTGTATGAAGGGAACTTCGGAGAGGAGTTGGCTGAGGCCGAGTACATGAAGATGTGCACTGCTGTGATTCATGGAAACCAAGAGAGAGAAAACACAGAGAGCCCACTTACCGTGTGCAAACTAAAAACCCAGTTAGAGTACTGCTGTCTTTAAGAGATTCAGATTGAGAGGAAAATTCCCACCACTCCTGCTTGATAGAAGACCGGATGGCCTAGAAGGCAATATTACTAGTAAGGCCTGTGGCTTTTATAGTTGACAAAGTGCATTTGCACACATGATCTCATTTAATCCTAGTCTTCATCCCAGGCAATAAACAGTAGTTTTTATAATCCCCAGTGGAAAGGAGTAATTAAGTAAGATGAAGAAATTCAAGACAATTTGCCCACATCACACCATCACTATTGAGGCACAGTGCCATCTGGCACCAGAACTTCAGATTCTCTTTCCAGAGATTTTCATGCAGCAGCTACTTCATTCAGTGTCACTCATTTCTTGGTTCATATGTCCCAGGGGGTTTCATTTCATCAGCTACTATCAGGTCACTGAGACGTAGAGAATAAATGATATTAATGCTACCTGACCAAGTACCCATTACTATATTTATTGAAACAGTGCATGTATGTGTTTGGCATGCTCTATATAATCTTTGTGGCAATTTTTTAGTGGATCTGAATTCCACATGGACTCATAAACACCTTTCCATTGGCATATTTTTGCGGAATTTTTGGTGAATTAATGAATGAGTGAATGAATGTCAGTGAGAAGGAATATTTGCAGTATTCTAGCCTGAATGTTCATCTTGTGGGGAGCTAACCAGAATCACTTGGACTGGGCTGTTCCCAGTCTCCCTGCCCCCACCAGCCACTTACACATGCGAGGTACCCACCTGTGGAGACTGATTCTGTGGGAGAGTATGTAGCCTGGGGATCTACATGCTTCAAACCATTATTGGGAAAATGTGGAGGGAAACACTGAACAGACTTAAACTATCATTCAGGGAAGAGTGGCTATAACATCAGGGCCGCCTTTTTTAGAAAATATTTAACAAACACATCACATTTTTAAGAAAACTATCTTTGTCCTACTGAATTTTGTGCAGACCCTCCTCTGAGCAGTAGTTTGCTGCCCCCTGGTGTTCATTTTCTTTTATAAAAATTTTTAACAAGCCCTTATAATAATCCTTATTAACTTTTCATTTTCTTTTCCCTCCCAGTCTTTCCAAGGAAAACTATCCCTTGAGTGTCAATGAAATAGCCAGATTAAATCACAACTAAGTTAAATTAAAGACAACGGTTTTCTGGGGCACCTGGGTGGCTCAGTCCTTTAAGCGTCTGACTTTGGCTCAGGTCATGATATTGTGGTTCATGGGTTCAAGCCCTGCATAGGGCTCCATGCTGACATCTCAGAGCCTGGAGCCTGCTTCAGATTCTGTATCTCCCTCTCTCTCTGCCCCTCCCCTGCTCGTGCTCTGTCTGTCTCTCTCTCTCTCTCAAAAATAAACACACACACACACACACAAAAAGACAAGGGTGTTCTTACCAGATACATGACAGTTGCTTAGAATAGAAACACAATTTCTGCTTCTTCTCCCAGTTGTCACTCACCAAACAGTGCCATCAACAGGGGGGTAGGAAGGACTCCAAAGGACCACATGACAAAGCCATAACCACAAAAGTCACCATATGTCACTTCAACCTGGTCTCTTTAAGGAGAGGATAATTGTCTCCTTTAAAAAGCCATTAGCTACCCCAGTACTTTCCAAACCAGGCCAGGCATCTGTGGGTCAGAGTTTAGACTCCGGGGCCTCACTCCCAGGCTTTGTGAATAGGTAGAGATGGGTCAGTTGTTTTTTAAAACTCCCCAACTAATTCCACTATACTTTCAGATTTGAGAACCACTGAACTACTACATGAGCAAGGACTGATGTATATCCAATACCTAAAAGACAGAATTTTAAAAATATTTTTAATGTTTATTTAGTTTTGAGTGACAGAGAGAAAGACACAGAGCACAAGCAGGGAAGGGGCAGAAAGTGAGGGAGACACAGAATCCGAAGCAGGCTCCAAGCTCTGAGCTGTCAGCACAGACTCAAACTCAAGGACCACAAGATCATGACCTGAGGCACAGTCGGACCTTAACCAACTGGGCCACCCAGATGCCCCAAGACCAAAAAAAAAAAAAAAAAAGTCAAGTTTTGATGGCACAGAAGAGCAAGGAAGCACACTGAAGTCAAGGATTTTGCTGTGGCCAAGAAGCAGCCCACCCGAGTGACACTGGTGTCTGGGAGCTGGTGCCCAAGGTAAAAGAGCCCCATTATGGGAGGGGTGGAGGTAGCGGAGAAAGCAGCTTCTGCTGCTCATCTGCCCTAAGTGGGGCCAGGCCCAAGGCTCAAACCACCACTGGCAGTCTCTCTGATCCTCTAATCCAGAGCCAGGCAGTCACCACACCCTGTTTGTGCTTCCCTGTCAATCTCTCTGAAATGCAGCCCTTCCATGTCTACAGTGCCCACTTTAATTCTGGTATTGAGGAAGGGGCAAGGTCAAAAGAGAAGGGGACCTTTTCTAAAACGTTCCCCTACCAAAACCATTTACTTAAAGATATTCTGCTGGTTCTGCATTTTGTGTTTTGAAGGATACTTTCCAAAGATTCCCAGGGGGTCTCTCTTTCAGGAATCCTCCAACAAGTAAAGAAAGAAACACTTGGTTCACTGTGGCCAACTGAGTACCCATGTTATGTCCTCAGTCTTTGCAGTACTTCACTAAAATTATGGGAACCCACAGGGACAGTTTTACAGGGGAGGATACGATAGCAGATGACTTGCTGGATGGAAGAAAGTAAAAAAATAGAGGGAAGTTTCAAGAATTGAAAAAGCCTCCTCAGTGCCTAGAAGAATAAATGAAGGAAGACCTACACAAAGTAATATCTTCACAATATTCCATAAGCCTAGGAACAAAGAAAAAAGCAGGTCACATGCAAAGGATCTGGAATTAGCATGCCACCAAACTTCTCAACCAGAGACACTGAAAGGCCATGGAGAAATTCCACAGGAAAAAGATAACCAACCTGGACATATACATAAGAGGCCAAAGTATATATCAAGAAATAAGACATGTTCAGACTTGCAAGGAATTCAAAATATTAAATATGTACTCTTGGGAAGGTCCTGGAAGATGTGCTTCAGCAAATAAGGGAATGAACCCAGAAAATAAAATGTATTAAAAGATAAACTAAGAGGTGCTTGGGTCGCTCAGTCGGTTAAGCGTCCGACTTAGGCTCAGATCATGATTTTGTAGTTAGTGGATTCAAGCCCAGTGTTGGGCTCTGTTGACAGTTCAGAGCCTGAAGCCTACTTCAGATACTTTGTCTCCCTCTCTCTCTGCCCCTCTCAAGCTCAAACTCTGTCTCTCAAAGGTGAATGAAACTCTAAAAAAAAAGTTTTAAGAAAAGATAAACTGAGGCACATTAAAACTTTTAAGAGTTAAAGCCAAAACTCTTCCCTGGAAAATTCTACCAGACATTTAAAACAGAGTTAATACCCATTCTTCTCAAGCTATTCCAAAAAACTAGAAATTAGAGGAAAACTTCCGGACTCATTCTATGAAGCCAGCTTCACTTTGATTCCCAAGCCAGAGACCCAGCAATAAAGAACTACAGGCCAATATCTTTGATGAATACAGATGCAAAAATCCTCAACAAGACACTTGCAAATCGAATTCAACAGCACATAAAAAGAATTATGCACCATGATCAAATGGGATTCATCCCTGGGTTACAGGGCTGGTTCAATATTTGCAAATCAATCAATGTGATCCATCACATCAACAACAGAAAAGATAAAAACCATATGATCCTGTCGATAGATGAAGAAAAACCATTTCACAAGATACAGCATCCCTTCTTAATAAAGACCCTGGAGAAAGTCAGGATAGAAGGAACTTACTTAAACATCATAAAAGCCATCTATGAGAAGCCCTCAGCTAACATCATCCTCAATGGGGAAAAACTGAGAGCTTTCCCCCTGACATCAGGAACACCACAGGTTTGTCCACTCTCACCACTGTTGCTTAACATAGTGCTGGGAGTCTTAGCATCAGCCATCAGACAACAAAAGGAAATAAAAGGCATCAGAATTGGCAAAGAAGCAGTCAAACTCTCACTTTTCGCAGATAACATGATACTCTACATAGAAAACCCGACAGATTCCACCAGAAGCCTACTAGAACTCTTCCATGAATTCAGCAAAGTTGCAGGGTACAAAATCAATGTACAGAAATCAGTTGCATTTTTATACACCAGCAATGAAGCAACAGAAAGAGAAATCAAGAAACGGGTCCCATTAACAATTGCACAAAAAGCCATAAAGTACCTAGGAATAAACCTAACCAAATATATAGGAGATCTGTATGATGAAAACTTATGAAGGAAATTGAAGAAGACACAAAGAAATGGAAAAATATTCCATGCTCATGGGTCAGAACAATAAATATTATTAAAATGTCATTACTACCCAAAGCAAACTACGNGCAGAAGACATGAACAGATACTTCACCAAAGAGGACATCCAGATGGCCCACAGACACATGAAATGATGCTCAGCATCCCCTCTCATCAGAGAAATACAAATTAAAACCACACTGGGAGACTACCTCGCGCCAGTCAGAGTGGCTAAAATGAACAAATCAGGAAACTATAGATGCCAGCAAGGATGTGGAGAAACGGGCACCCTCCTACACTGTTGGTGGGAATGTATGCTGGCGCAGCCCCTCTGGAAAACAGTGTGGAGGTTCCTCAAAAAATTAACAATAGAACTCCCTTAGGACCCAGCAGTAGCACTGGTATTTCCCTTAGGAATTTACCCAAGGGATATAGAAATGCTGATGCGTAGGGGCACATGTACCCCAATGTTCATAGCAGCACTCTCAACAATAGCCAAATCATGGAAAGAGCCTAAATGTGCATCAACTGATGAATGGATCAAGAAGATGTGGTTTATCTATACAATGGAATACTACATGGCAATGAGAAAGAATGAAATCTGGCCACGTGTAGCAACATGGATGGAACTTGAGGGTGTTATACTGAGTGAAATACGTCGGGCAGAGAAGGACAGATACCATATGTTTGCACATATAGGTGGATTAGGAGGAAGTTAACGGAGGATGAAGTGGGAGAAGAAGGGGAAAAATAGTGGGGGAGAGGGAGGGAGGCAAACCATGAGAGACTCTTGAATGCTGAAAACAAACTCAGGGTTGATGGATGGGGGAGAGGGGAGGGGGGATGGGCATGGAGGAGGGCACTAGTGGGGATGAGCACTGGGTGTTATATGGAAACCAATTTGACAATAAACTATTTAAGAAAAAACTCTTAAAAATAAATTTAAAATAAATTCAAAACAGTAAAGAGTTACAGCCAAAATTGATTCAGGCAGGATCAAACCAGAGGTGGGCAGGAGGCCTTCCCCAATAGGGGCAGGGGAAAAACTTACATAGAGAAGGTGTGGAGGCAAAGAAAAGAAATCATAGAACTGGTTACAGTTTAAAGGCTAGTTGGCCTTCTGTGACTGGTTGTCTTTAGCTTTTCAATTTTTTAACCTTGAGGCATTTATGGGCTTAGATTTTGGTTTGCTTCCATAAGCCATCATGCATTAGAACCTCTTCAGTCTCATCAAAGCCAAATGCATTAAAAGGTGAAGCCAATGAAAAAGTGAAGCTGTTACTGCCAGGTTAACAAATATTATATAAGAAAGGAAAAAATTACTCCAATATTAAGCTTAGCAGTGAAGAATATGGTCTACAAAATGACGTTGTTGTTATGTTTGTATCAGGATGTTGCAGAAGGGAATGAGGATGGGGAGTACCAGAAGCCAACCATCTACCATAATATAAGGACAGTAGCTAAAATCTCAGATTGAGAAATTCGGAAATATGACTTAATATGTTGCCTCTGAAAGACAGATGTGAGAGGGAGACTGTTCTCTGAATTCCTACTGGATGCTTTTGAATTTTGAACCATATGCATGTATTGTGTTTCTACAGTTATTTTTGCAAAGATGCATCAAATGGATTCCCTCTGGCAGGATAGTCAGTGAACTGCTCACAGTGGCTGCCACTAGTGAAGGGAAGTAGGAGGCTGGAGAAACAAGGGGAAGAGAAAAATATTTTTTACTGCGCTTCCTTCTGTATTTCTTAAATCTATACTTTGATGTTGTATTATGAAAAAGATACATGATTCTTTTTTCCAAGGCTAAAGAAACAGGAGTTGAAAACGGTTGCCCCTAGGTAGTAGAATTGGAGAGAATGAAGGGGTGGAGAGTGTAGGGATATTTTGTATCATTTTCTATGTTTATATACAAAAAGATTTTTTGCATTTTTAGCATTATATTTTAGCATTATATTTTAAGAGTATGCATATGTTATTCCATAAATTCCATGTATAAACAATATGGCATTGTTTCTTGGACACCAAAGTTTAAACACTGTGTAGGCTGCACTATTAGGCTGGCAAAGGTGATCCTGACCCAAATTCTGTAGCTAGGAAGTTTCCCTCTCATGGAAAGCTCTTTGGCCCCCTCTGCTGGTAACTGATGCACTTGTCAACAAGTATGAAAGTACTACTTGGATGTCTTCCCTAAGAACCTCCTGTAAGCAAATAAATTCATTAGTTGAGTAGTTTCATTTCTATTAAAAATGCCATTACATTATTTGAGTATGTTCTACATTAACTGGCAAAGCCAGAAAAGGAAACATTTCCATTTCACACTTTTCTATGAATTCCAAAGAACTTTTTCCCCTCAGCCATTATTTCCACATACTCAAAATCTTGGGGCATCTGGCAAGCTCATTTGGTAGAGCATGTGACTCTTGATCTCTGGATTGTGAGTTCGAGCCCCATGTTGAAGGTAGAATTTACTTTAAAAGAAAAAGAAACTAAATAAACAAATCAATAAAATCTTCTGTTACTCAAAGATGCTTTTCTCTCATGTTAGAACTGTAACAAAATACCAAATGGTAAATTTAAAGATTTTTTTTTATCCTTGCAGTTAAGTTCCAGATGTCATATGGTTAGAAATATGTTCTCTGGGGGCGCCTGGGTGGCTTAGTCGGTTGGGCGTTCGACTTTCGCTTAGGTCATGATCTCGCGGTTCGTGGGTTCGAGCCCCGCGTCGGGCTCTGTGCTGACTGCCAGCTCAGAGCCTGGAGCCTGTTTCGGGGTCTGTGTCTCCCTCTCTCTCTGACCCTCCCCTGCTCGCGCTGTCTCTCTCTCTCCTAGAAATAAATAAAAATATATTGTAGAAAGATCCATATGGTATGGTGTCATGTACTTTTTTAATACTATATTCTCCCCATATACATAAATAACCATGTAAATACACAGAAAATATCAGGAAGGCCACATACTAAATAGGTAACAAGGGAGAGGGAAGGGAAGATGTCCAGGAGAAATATTCAAAGGCACCAAGTTACAAACATATGGATTCATTAATTATGTGAGTAATTAAAAATTAATGTAAAGATAATCTCTCCATCCCCATCCAATCCCAACTCCGCAGATGTAATCAGCCTTAAGAATCCTTCCCTAACTGCTGCATCTGCAATGTCCATCTCTGGGTGCAGTAGGACTGGAGTCAGCCAAAGGTCTCTGCCCTTCCCATCCCAAACTAGTTTAGTAAATGGTAAAGAATGGCCTCTGGTTAACATAGTATATATTAATATACTATATATATAAATTATATATGCTATATAATTATATATACATATAAATATATAAATTATAGTATTTAACATNGTATATATAAAATATACACATACAAAATAGTTTAAAAAATTTTTTTTAATCTATAACTTTCTCTAGGTTCAAAGAAACAAATATACATGTACACACATTTCTTTCTCCTCTTTACTTTTCTAAAATAGGATTAGACTACACATAATATTCTATAATTTCCTTTTTTTAATATTTCAAAGATACCTCTTCAGGTAATATATAAATATATTTCATTCTTTCTAATAGTTTCACAATAATCCAGAGAAGGGAATGTATCATAATTTATTCAAAATTCCCTTATTTATGAACATTTCAGTTGTTTCTAGTGACTTTTTCTTACTATAATATAGGTATATGATATATACTCATCATTTATATATAATATTGTGGCAAAAATACAGGTATATACGAGGAAATATATACTCATATGAAATAGCAGAAAGAAAGAAAGAAAGAAAGAGAACGTTTCTTTATATCCTGCCATTTTTTTTCTGAGGAGTGCTAAATCAAAGGACATACAAATTTATGGTTTTGTTATATGAGGGCTATTTGTTTGACATGAGGGATGGAATATACCCAAATAATTTTGTTGAATTATGCAAGATAATTTGGGGTGGAAGAAAAGATTTATTAATACACAGAAGTAGCAACCTACACTCAAACTGGGTTTAAGGATTAAAAAATAGTAATTTTCAGGATTTCTCTAAGTTGCTTTCCAATATTATGCCACCTGAGGGCACCAAAGAGTTGAAAATATTTTCATGTTTTCTGCAAAAGTTCCTCAAATTTCTTCAATGAACATTTATTAAGCATTGTTCATTTTTTATGAACAAGGAGATGTACCAAGGATATAGATACAAATAAAGTATAATCAGTGCCCTTGGTGAGTTTAAGGTCTGGTGGGAGTGGTCTTAGCGCTGCAGAGGAAATGTCATGTTTTGAATTACTGGCATTTGGTGTAAGTATATTCCAGCTATCCTTGACCCTGGTTCTCTAACTAGGGTCCAGATTCCTGAGAATCTCTGAGACTCTCTGAGGGTTGGTTCAATTCACACTATTTTTGTGATAATACCAACATGTTTTTACTTTTGTCACTTTCCTTTTCTCAAGTGTGTATATGTTTTCCAGAGACTTCAAGACAATGTTATTGCTCTGCTGACTAATGAAATGTGTTTGTATAATGTGTTTTTTAAGAAATTTCTAACATAGCAGGGTGCTTGAGTGGCTCAGTCAGTTAAGCACCTGACTTCAGCTCAGGTCATGATCTTGCGGTTCGTGGTTCAAGCCACACATTGGGCTCTGTGTTTATAGCTCAGAGCCTGGAGCCTGCCTCGGATACTGTGTCTTTCACCTTTCTCTCTGCCCCTCCTTCGCTCATGCTCACATTTAAAAAACAAAAAAAAGAAATTTCTAAGGTAGCGAGATGATTCACTTTCTCCTTTGCCCAGGAGTCCCATTTCTGGCCAGACAGCAGGCAAGACAACAGGGTGTGCAAGCATCTCTGAACACACAAGCAAGGTCTGCACCCCAAGGTATTCCAAGCCCCTCTCAGCCTCCAGCTGGTGGGCATCCTACACCAACTTTTCATGCACCTGAAAGGGAATTCTCCTGTTTGCTGAGATTATATTGTGTCTGGTGTTTCTGATCTGCTTCAGTGCCTCCACACCGGATACTCCTCCCTGGCAGTAGTGATGATCCTTGCTGCTATCTTCTTTGTCATCTGCATGTGTGACCTGCACACCAAGATACAAATCATCAACTAGCCTAGGAGTGATTTCTGAATCCTCATAGCAGCCATCCTCTACCTGATCCTTGTTTTTGTCCTGGTTGAGAGAGGAAGCCACTCCAAAACCATTGCACAGGAACAGGCCTAATCAGTACGTGCCTCTGTGGCTACACATCACCTTCCACTTGAGGCAGCAAAGACATACAGCAGCCTCTATTGGACCTGCAGACGGCCAAGTGTTGAACTCCCTTCATGTCTCTTTGCAACCTGCAAATAATACTTCATTTAAATAACTCCTCCCCACTGCTACAACACTCCCAGCCAACTCCTTGTCCTTTAATTGAAGTAAAAGTGCCTTTATCAGGACCTGCTATCCCTCCTGGGTGTGGCCATCTTTATGGGTGGGCTTATGCTCACCTTCCTTCTGCAATATCCAAAAGGAGACCTTAACATCCAGGTAAGGGTGCAGAGTTCGGGCAGAAAATAAACGGGTAAATTGCTGGTATTTCACTATGAATCAAGGTAGTGGCACCAAACAGTATTAGTAACCATTATTTTTTTTTTATTCTCAGATACAAATAGTAAGGGGAGGTGGAAAATAGTCACTTAAGAATGTTCAGCTTGGGGTGCCTGGGTGGCTCAGTCAGTTAAATGTTCGACTTTGGCTCAGGTCATGCTATCAAGGCCTCTGAGTTTGAGGCCTGTGTCAGGCTCTGTGCTGACAGCCTGGAGCCTGCTTTGGATTTAGGTCTCCCTCTCTCTCTGACCCTCCCCTGCTCACACACTCTCTCTCTCTCCCTCCCTTAAAAATGAACATTAAAAATTTTTTGTTTTATTTATTTTTGAAAGCAAAAGAGAACACAAGCAGGCGAAAGGAAAAGAGAGAGAGGGAGACACAGAATCTAAAGCAGGGTCTAGGCTCGGAGCTGTCAGCACAGAGCCTGATGCTGGGCTCAAATCCACAAACTGCCAAATCATGACCTGAGCCAAAGCCGGATGCTTAAAACTGAGCCACCCAGGAGCCCCTCCCCCCAAAAAATGTTTTTAAAGAATGTTCCTGGGTGGCTCAGTCGGTTAGGCATCCAACTCTTCATTTTGGCTCAGGTCATGATCTCATGGTTTGTGGGTCTGAATCCCACATTTGGCTCCATGCTAGCAGTGCAGAGCCTGCTTGGGATTCTGTCTCCCTCTCATCTCTTTCACACAAAATAAATAAATATTTAAAAAAGAATGTTCTGCTAAAACAGCAATCATTATTAATTTTACTAGATTTCAACACTTGAGTACATGTCTTTTTAATATTCTGTGGGACATACACATAAGGCTAAATATTCCAGGTCATGTTACTCACATTTTGCTATCAGAAAGCATAAGGCAAATATGTAACACAAAACATCTAAGTGAAAGCACCTTACATTTCTTACAACTTTGGAATGAATCACAATGAAAAATAACAAAAACCTTAGAAGTATGAGCTAACAAATTTAATTTCCTTAAGACCATTACAGTGATCAACAGCAAGATTTTCCCAGATGCAAGAATCCTTCACAGTATTTATGAAAACCAATCAAGGCTCTTGCTTGAATACCGCCACTACTCACTCCCTCCTCACAAGCAAACGACTTTGTAAGAACTCTAATAAAAGATTTTGCATTCCGTGACTAAACTCTATATTCCTCCAGCATCTTTGGACTGGTCCTCATTGCTTCATTAAGTTTGCCGTATATAGTAGAAAGCACACTGATTTAGGAGATTAGAAGCCTTCATTCAAGTTCCAGAGCACTCACATACTAGCAGGAAGACTTTGGGCAGATTGCTAACCTTCTTGAGTTTCAGCTTGTAAAAATGGGGAGTACTAAGGCTACCCACTACACTCCAGCAATTGGTGTAAGGTTCAATGAAGACCATGTTTAGGAGCTCCTGGGTAGCTCATTCGGTGGAGCATCCAACTCTTGATTTGGGCTCAGGTTATGATCTCATGGGTCGAGGCTGAGCCCAGCATTGGGTTCTGTGCTGACAGCTCCAAGCCTGGAGCCTGCTTCAGATTCTGTGTCTCACTTGGTTAAGTGCCTTACTTTGGCTCAGGTCCTGATCTCACAGTTCATGGGTTCAAGCCCTTTGTCAGCTGAGAGCCTGGAGCTTGCTTTTGATTGTGTCTTTCTCTGTCCCTTCTCTGCTCATGCTTTCTGCCTCTCTCAAAATAAATACATTTAAAAAAAAACATTTAAACATCTTTAAGAAAATTGGGGCACCTGGGTGGCTTAGTCGGTTAAGCGTCCGACTTTCGCTTAGGTCATGATTCCGCGGTTCGTGGGTTCGAGCCCCGCATCGGGCTCTGTGCTGACTGCCAGCTCAGAGCCTGGAGCCTGTTTCAAAGTCTATGACTCCCTCTCTCTCTGACCCTCCCCTGCTCACCCTGTCTCTCTCCCTCTCCTAGAAATAAATAAAACATTAAAAAAAATAAAAATAAAAAATAAAAATTTTTAAGAAAATTACCTTGCTAGATTTCTTTCCATTGAGATACATAGGGGAAAAAAAAAAAAGATAACATTGCTGAGCGTTTGACTATGTGCCAAGCTTTCATAAAGCCATTACATGTATTTTTTTGAGTGCTCCAAATAAGATCCAATTTGACATTGAAGGAAATTGAGGCACATACTAGTTAGGTAATTAAATCAACATCACACAAAAACTATCCAATTAATCTCTCTTTTCCTAATAGCACTTGAAATGCTTGAAGACAGCTTTCTTACCTGCTCTATTTCCCTTAGGTTTTCTGCACCCTTGCACAAACATCTATTCTCCAGAAAAGCCTGGCCAGAAAGTTGACCCAGAATCCTGGAACAGAACCAACTGATTAGTGGAACTTCTGACACCCAAAAATGCCTACACTAATTAGGTACAGTAAGACAAATACCTGTGAAGGGCCACCGGCTTGCAATGAGAGACAGTTTAGAAGAATCTAACCTCTCTTCATAATTATCTCTAAGTCAGAAAGAACAGCGTGAAAATCTGTCAGCAACTGTAATTTCAGAACTCTTGTCTACCAAATCGATGGCTGAAATTCAAGGCAAACAACCTTCCTCTCAAACTTTTTCACTGAAGTCACACCTTAGGAAAAAAAAAATAATGCTTTCATTTGAGAGAGAGAGCCTGAGCAGGGGAGGGACAGAGGATCTGAAGTGGGCTCCAACCTGACAGCAGAGAGCTTTATGTGGGGCTACAACTTTCGAGCCATGAGATCATGACCCGAGCCAAAGTCAGATGGTTAACTGACTGAGCCACCTAGGTGCCCTAAGAAATGGGATTTTTCTTTTTTAGCAGACGGACACATCAGAACTGGACCATTCAAAAGATGACTGTTTCCTTCAGAAGTCAGAATGGTAGTCTCTGCACTTAACACACAGGACAGGGGTAGTCACTGAGAAGGTAGGCGCTCAATAGGGGAATGATTTCGGTGATGCCATTGCATAAAGGATTTTTAGAATACTTTTAGAATACTTTTCAGTTATTTCCTCCAAAGTCAAGATATATGTTTATCTTTAACAGTAGTTCTTCTTAGCCTTAGAGATCACTGCTTTAAGTTGTGTAATTCCTTCTTCCTCTCAATTGTGTAACAAACCATAGGAAAGTACATTAAAACAAAGAGTTTGAATACATTTTAAATGTAAATTCAGTGTATTTTTAGAAATGCCAAAAGCACTAATCAAAAAGATTAAAAAGAAATTTTTTTTCAGGTACTCAGAAATGTGCCTTGCTATCTATACATAGAATTCAAGACTTACCTTCCCTGGAACATGGATACACACATATAAGTTAAATAGATCATGTTTCTTGAGATAGGGACACACCTTTATATCTTTGGGTTTCCTCAATCACTAACACTACATTATGTTTATAGTAATTACAATTACTCAATTATTTGATTTTTAGTAAACTTTCAGATTTAGTTTGGAGCAGAGAGAAAAGGCTTACTTACTAAAAGAGAAAAATTTCTTCATACTCATTTTTCTGAAGGCATTATAGAAAGTATTACTGATGGACTAGTCGCCTTTGGGAATTTCTTTAACATGGGCCAGATCCTTGTTCAATTTTCTCCCAACATGCCAGAAATAGTTTGCCTCTTTCATTGCTAACACATACACGTCCACCTAGAGGACTCTACCGAAACTCATACCTGGAATGCGGCATTCACAAGTTAATGTGGGGCTTGAACTCACACCTCCTGATCAAGACTGTCACATGATTCTCTGAGCTAGCTAGGTGCCCCGTTATCTTTACTCTTCCTACTTTTAGCAGAGGGCCTGGCCTAACACACCCTCATTTTAGCCAGTTTATTATTTGCTTTGAGAAGTGGCAGATACAATAAATATTTACTACTGATCATATTTAAAATGTAAACCAGTGTAGAATGGTATGTACACTTCCTCTTCATCTTCAATCAGATCCCTTCTTATCCGGGTTGGATTGAGCGGGTGATTTTAACTTCGCATCAGTTAGAAGGTGTTCAACCCTGGGGCACCTGGGTGGCTCAGTCAGCTGAGCGTCTGACTTCAGCTCAGGTCGCGGATCTCGTGTTCAGGAGTTTGAGCCCTGCATTGGGCTATTAGCACAGAGCCGAAAGAAAGGTTATCTATCTCTCATCCCAATTCACCAGACCACTATCTGTTCATCTTTAGCATCCCAGATAAAGGGAAAAGAGAAAGAAATGTAGTGGAGGTACCTAGTCCAACTCCAGCTTAGAACTGTTATTTCCACAAAAAGCATGAAATGATGTGTAGAATGCAATTCTTATTTTTAAAGATTTGAAAGCACTGAACCCCATCTTTGTAATTAGTGCACAAGAACATTATTTACCGTTAAAAGTACAATGATTACATTTCAGAAAACTGGTAAACCTCATTTCAAAGATTACATCAGATCGAGCATAATTTATAGGTGAACATAATGCCAAAAAATGCAGCAGAGATTCAAACAGCTAAATTTTAGTTCACGGAGATCTCAACCAGATGTTTCTCGTCAGACCATTTAAAATAGGATCTCTGTGTGACTGAACATATAATTTTAAAAACATACACTACATGCTCCTTGGAGCTTCCTGTTGAATAACAGGGTGTTAAGCAGTGAAAAATCAGCTAAAACTTTTACACAACAGCTACTGTGTGCCCAGGATTTACACCAGGTGCTCTTCATGATTTTTATCCTCAGAGTAACCTTCAGGATAACTCTTCAAAATATTAGTATCGTAAAGCATTAAATATCTGGATTAAAACCAGAGATCCTAAGGTGCAAAGCTAGTTTTCAAACTCAAGTGTGACTATTTACACCATACTATTGCCTGTCAATATGTGAGATTCACCATTTTTTAAGCTTTCTAGTGACACCAATGTACAAAAAAGTTTGGGAGCCACTCCTCTATGGGCTCTTAGCATACCAAGAGGACACTATATTGCACTGAACATGCCACAGAAGTGTCCTTCCAAAAGATCTTATGATTTGATACACTATAAACTGCAATCATTGTGCCAGAATGTTTCTACAAAACAAATATAACAAAACAAGTATAGCAGGTGGAGTGAACTTACCAGCTAAATGTCATCAAGTGATTAACTGCACAATTTATGCTTAAGTAAACAAGAAAAACTCAATTACAAAACCTTTTAAAGTAGATAATTACTGACTTACACGTTCCCAAGCTCTTAACTAAAAACTCCTCAGGTCCACGTGTCCCCAAGTGCTATATTTTAAAACCGTATCTCTTAAGTTCAAGCATGCAGTCCTAAACAAGGAAACACCATTAAATAGCAAAAGAGAAGAAAGCTTTTCTGAAGTACTTGGGAAGGGGATTTTTCTGTTGTTTGACATGCTCCACCCACCCCCTCCACCATGACCAGGTAGCCTCTAGAACCTCCAGAAACATAACTATTAAAAAGTTGTGGGACACCTGAGTGACTCAGTAGGTTAAATGTCTGCCTTCAATTCAGGTCATGATCTCACGTTTCTTGAGTTCCAGCCCTACATCGAGCTCTCTGCTGTGCTCACACAACCCAGTTCAGATCCTCTGCCTCCCTCTCTCAAAAATAAACTTTAAAAAAGAAAAATGTTTTTTAAATCCAGCTCTCAATTAGTGATATACTATTAAATACCCTAGTGATATATTTAATAGCCCTAGCAATATATACTTTTTATCATGTAATAATCCAAAATAAAATTAAAATCTCATTTTCAAGAAAAACTTTAAAAGGGTGGGTCTTTTCTAATCCAGGTGCCTAGATTCTAATAAAAGAACTTCTTAAACATCTTTTATAAAGTTGTGAGCAGGACATTATGGAGCAATTAGAATGTGATGTCAGGTTAACTATAGGTTTTTAGGGTCAAAAACAAGTCATTTCTGACATATTCCTAAGTAAGCTTAAAATAGGTTCATATAACCATATTGTAACAACAGTACATAATAAACACTAACAAAAGGAACTTAAAGTATTTGTATATAGGAATCAGGCCCTTCAAGACAGTGAATTTTAATAGTTAATACAAATCTTATGTTATCAAATCAATATTTTTAGGTTAACACTTCTACATTTATTTCAACTTCAATAGAAATATTTATGGAAATATAAATTATTCTAATCCTTATCTTAATATAAAGCAAATAAGATACAATTTTTGAAATGCTATTTTAAATCCATTACCATAAGATTTTTGCTCATTAATTACATTTCATACCAAAAAACAGGGGGCACTGAGAGCAGGGAGGTAGTAATAAGAGGGAAGGATTACAAAGGAGAAAACACCAAAAACCTTCTGGGGGTGACAGATATTGTTCACTACCTTGATTGCAGTGATGGTTTCAGAAGTCAAAGTTTATCCAATTATATGCTTTAAATGTGTAGTTTATGTCAATTTACACTTTAATAGGGTGGTTTGTAAAACAACAACCTGCTAAAGAGAAACTGAGTATGAAGCAGCCCAAAGTACTTTTTTCTTCTCCATATCTCCCTGGCTGATTTCAGAGTTCAACAATTCCACAGTAGATGTACAATTTAACTAGTTTCTGTACTTGTGAGCTCCCTTTCAACTATGGTCCGAACTCTTTACTAGATACCCATTATTCAGACAGAAAGTTAAAATTATGCTAAACTTTAATGGTTCTATTGAAATACATGTGTATGGAACTACCAGCTCAGTAACCAATCTTGTTGATGCTATCATTTAATTAGAATAACCATATACCTTACCATGCTTATAAAGGTAAACTACTAAACACATTCTGCATTAATATGTGAATGCACAATAAACATTACTTAATTGCTGATAAATGAGAATTAAGGCCAAAAAATTTATCTGAATATAAAGCAGGAGATGCCAGAACATTTTTAAGAAATCTTTCCTGAAAGCTATACTGTGGACAGTAAGATAGATTTTAACGTAAACGACATTTCTCAGGTCGCTTCTAATGTTAGCAAATACATTTTCTGTCTGATGTCATTAATCTGTTAACCAAATAGTGCAATCTAAGAGTCCCAAAGACATTCAATATGTGATACTGACAGCTTTGTCAAAACATACTTCTTAGTACTCTTGTGGCCCTAACACTGTATTTAACTTTTGGTGACTTGACTGCGTTGTGACATATTATATAGCAAAAATCTATTTAAAAGAGGACTTTAAGATATATTTAATACTTTGTTATCACTCTAACTCATCCTCTGGGTTTTGTGGGGGTAAAACGATGTTTTTGTTTTGTTTTGTTTTGTTTTTTAATTTCCCCATCACCAACAGTCTCAGTGTGAACAGAAAATCTGGCTTCTGTTGAAAGCTGGGGAGTCTGGGGAGGATCCTGAGGTAGACACAGCAAAAAACACTGCAGCCTTCTGAGAAAATACAATTTAAAACATGAAAAACTCTGAGAATTAGCTTAATCTGATCTAAAACCTACATTTTTGCTCTGAGATTACACTCTTTACAATCAACATATATTTAAACACGGATGGAAATGGGATGAGGGAGGCTAAAAGCAAATGCAGGTAAACAAAACCAGAAAAATCAAAATACAAATATACAGAACCAAATTACTCTTCCAGTCAACAATGAAACAAATGATTCTAAAATTAATATGCAAGTGAAAAATAAAGTGACTGTTTAACATTCATTCAATAAACTTAAGCATTTGATAATAAAAAGGCTATTTTCCATAACTTTCTTTTTCTAAACTAAGAAAGTAATCACTATCTTTAATAAAGAAAGTATAACTTTGTTTTAATAAGTAAATAAAGCACATTGTGTTTAGAGACCAATACCTTGAACACTACAGAGAACAACAATATTCTGAAAATCCAGTTTATTTTCCATGTGTGGACAGATCCAGTCAGTGTGATCAGTTTTTCCGCATGTGTAATAATTTATCAAAATAAGTTTTCCCACAAGACTCTTCCATCAACTCTGAAAGTCCTGGTCTGACAACATACCCAAATAAAATTCTTGAAAATCACCTCTTAAAATTTGGAAGAAAGTGTGTCAAGTCGTTCCTGTAACGTTTACTGAACTACAAATGGCTAAAGAGCAATTTATGTTTTAAAAGGTGACTAGTACAACACTTGAGTTCAGGAAATTAATGTTTTAGTGCACTTTGCTCCAGTTTTAGCCAACATGCTACAATGTCCTTTGGGGTTGGGGTTGGGGGCACAAAGTGGACTTGAGGATTTCCATTGTACGAAAAGATAATGACTCTGCAAGCAAACAGTGTAAGCTGCCTTTTTTCTTAAGACCTGGACATTTTAAGACAGAAGCTTTGCAAAACATTACACAATTTTTTATTATTAAATGAGAAAATCTCATTTGTTACATCGTCACATTGCTAGTCAGAGAAATGCTGCAGTGATGAAGAAAGTCAATGTTCGATCAACCAAAGTCCTCATTTCTACAACATTCATTTACAAAGAAATAATGTTCAACACAGCCCAACACAACATTCTTGGTTTTCTTCATAGTGAAGTCCCTCAAAGAAATCTTCTAATGGGGTATTTTACTACATAAATTATAGTTCTTCATTTTACAATTCACCCCAAACTGCATGAGAGATGTATCACACTAAAATGTCTAAAGTTGTTAGGAAATCCTTCACACATCGTCATCATCTGATGTGTCACTGCTACTTGTCTCTGTGTCATCATTCTCAATAGTGGGTTTGAAAGTGCTGTTTTTCCAGGGTCCAAACTTGAAGTCACAGATCAGGCCATTTTTCAAAATACCATTTTTCCTCAGACCATTCTTCTGTAACTAAAAGATAAAAAATAAGTAAATTAAATAAATAATCTATCCTCCAGGGGTAACTTATAAATCAAAAATACTATAGTAATTCAATGTAACCATGAATACATTAATAAAATTGTATTCTACCCTGAAAATTCCAGATGGTATCATTTCCATCATTCCGGGAAACTAGTTAAAAACAGGTAATTCATCCAACTATACTAACAAAATATTTCCTGGGAATAAATCTGTACTTTTGAGAGAACCACAATTAACAACTACCAAACCAAAAAATAAATAAAACTAGTATATATGATTAGTGTAGCAGAAAGAGCACAGATTGTAGATGCAGACAGGGTAAGTGCAACTATCACTTGTTAAGGCACTAATAAGCATTCCCAAATTTTCATTTCCTTAAGTGAAAGTTGTAATAAATAAATACCTTCAGATGCTAACAAATATAATCAATAGCCATTAAGCTTTAGCTGTTTATTATTCTGTCCGAACTAGGCTATTAATACAACCTATAAACCACTTTATTCATACTTTGCAGAATAAGTAGAATATAAACTATTGCAATACTAAGTATTCAAGTAAGGTGCACAAAATAAGAAAATCAAATTGAGCCCTTTGCTTAATCAAAGAGATTCTGATACTGGGAAAGAATTAGTCTTTTCTTTCTGAAAATGAGAAATCAGAAATAAAGGGATTAGAATGGTAATAAATAAGAAGTGGGTCAAGATCACATATTGGAGAGGGGGATCCAAATTAGAAGCAATTAAGACACAAATTAATAATGCTAACACACTATTAGCTCTGGTCTCTTGAATTTCTTTGACGGCAAAGGAGACTCTCTTCCATCAAAACTTGGTGGAAATTTACACCAAAATCTCTAAATACAACCTTCTATAAGACCAAATCCTGCTATCTAATAGTATTGGGAACTGTTTATAAGTTTGACACTCTAAAGGGTTGTTTTGTTTTGTTTTTTAATCGCATTAGGCTAGGGCCCACATGAAAAGAGCTGCCCACATCATAAATATCTAATTTTGTTAGAGACCCTGACAAACAAGAGACAAGTCTAGAGTCTTAGCCCTCAATTTTCCTCTTACCCTTTCTATTTCTCTATTTTCCATAGCAGATTTTCTTTCCTACCTGAATTCTACAGTATAAACTTATCTTAAAATTAATTCCCTCTTCACTTTGAGCAAATAACCTCATACCACGTTTACTGAGAAAAGCCAAAACATATGTATATAACCTGTGGTATTCTCAGCCACTGTGATGATTACATACACACTTTGTCCTTTTTCTAAAGGTACACCTTTCCCATCCCCCAAAGTTCTAACCTTCCTGTTCACATAGTTATCATTAAGAGTGCCTAATCTTTCCACAGCTTGAAATCAGCTGGAGAATTTTGATTAAAAACACAAAACTACGTCTATTTTCTCTAAATGTCTGTACTGGCCCCAAGAACATCTACCTTAGTTGTGTTCTTTTTAAAAAACTCCTAAAAGCCTCCTGTATTCCTATTTATAATGAAACAACTGTCAGCTCATAGGTTGAATTTTCAAATCCTGCTGATTTTATTTCAGATCTCTTAGTTTCAAGACCATTTCTGACTATCATTCCTCAACTCTAGGCCCTCATTTATCCCTTCTCTAATTATTACAATATATTCCCAACTGATCATCCTGATTCTAGTCTTCTGATGTACACTGCACACTACACTTGTACTTCCTCATGTACAAATGACTGTTTCATATCCCTAAAAAACCTTCAGAAGGGCACCTGGGTGGCTCAGTCGGTTAAGCATCCGTCTTTGGCTCAGGTCATTATCTCATGGTTCTTGGGTTCAAGCCCCACGTCGGGCTCTGTGCTGACAGCCAGCTCAGAGCCTGGAGCCTGCTTCAGATTCTGTATCTCCCTCCCTCTCTGACCCTCCCCTGTTCATGCTGTCTCTGTCTCTCTCTCAGAAATAAATTTAAAAAACAAAAACAAAAAAAAAAAAAACAACCTTCAGAATTTTCTAATCATAGAACACAATATATACTCCTGACATGGCAAACAAGCACCTTTATAATAGGATTCCAATGTATTTTCCAACCTTACATCCTGGTTAAAGTCCCAGGCTATGAAATCAGCCAGATTTGGGGCTCAACTTCCAACCCCACTACTAATAAACTGTTACCACCTAGAGAAAATTACACAACCTCTGTGCAGCTTAGTTTCATCATCTATACAGAAGGACTAATATCAGTACCTATTTCACACAAATGCTATAAAAATACACTTAACACAATAGCTAGGAGGCATTAAGAGTTCATACAATTTTACTTAAATCAGGAAGGCCATGTAATTTATCATTCAAAAGAGAGCACTTTTGAAAATGAAAGGGAGCACTTACTACTTAGTAACTACAGAATAACCATAAACTGGAACTCCATAGGATAAACCAGGACTTAACACTTACCCTATTACTGTTACCATATCTTTTCATTAAAACCTTTCTGATCAACGCTCCAGCCACTGTGAATCCCAACATAAGCTCTACTCTTATTTTTTGCCTTTGTTCACTCCTTACAGCAGGAATGTCATTCCCTCATCTTACTTATCAAAGGCCAATTCAAATCCAACTCCTCAGTTATACTCTCCCCAAATACAACTGGAATTAATCCTAAATTAATCCCAGGAATATAACTTCTGTGTGGGCAAAAATCTTGTGTTTTTTTACAGCATTCTAGATCAGGGCCTGGCACAAAGTAGGCACTCAAGAACCATCTGATGGATTTACATGACATGGACGCACACACCCTGGTTCGCTCTCTCTTCTCTCCTGTCCTCACCTTAAATATTTTGAAAACTATCACACTCCTCTTTATGTGGAATACCTCTTACCCTCATTTAACTGTCACTCTGTGAAGGTGCTCTCATCTATGTAAAGTCCATAACATCTTGGGCATAGTGACTACTCAGTGTCTGCATTAAAAAGGGGAGCTTGAAATCAGACTCTCCTCTGTTATCGGATAAAATATAATCCTTTTATAAAGAGTGTCAAGCCCTAATGATTTTTCAGGCATCTAAATGTAAAATGAGAGGTCACAGTCAATATAAATGTATCCATGTCCTAATCACTAGTTTAGAAAAATTTATACTTACATGCCACTGCTCTCCAACATAATTACATTTTATTACCACATTTTTGTTAAGATTTTTTCTACCTGCCCCAGTTATGACAAAGTTTAATGCCAACCAACTATCTCTGTCAGACAATATCTGTATTCTTTGGAACTACTGCCTTATAGTTATCACCAGGTTCTGTCACCTGGTGGATTTTTCCTGAGGCCTTTTCCTAATTCAGAACAAATTGTTTAGAGAGATTCACAAAGTGGTATAACCATACAATGACTAGTACTCACCAAACATGGGTGAATTTCAAAGGAAGGAAAGCGGCCAAATCTAAGACTATATATATAATGTTTGGTTAAATTACTAAAACATTCTAGAAGCAAACTGTAGTGACAGAAAACAAATCACTGTCTGCCAAAGACTAGAACTGGAAGTAAAATAACTGAATGCAAATGGGGGTGATGGTTTACAAAACTATATACACCTGTCAAAGCTCAGCCAACTGTACACATTAAGTTAAATTTTTGTATGTAAAATATACAGTACAATAACTTGACAAAAAAATCCTTCACAACTATCACCCATCATTAACTTCATAACGACGTTGTGAACAATATGTGGCTAAGAACCTACCAATAAAAAATTTTAATTGGGAAGAAATATCAAATTGAAAAATAAAATTATCTGTTCACAAATGACATGACCTTATTTGTAGAACACCTTAAAAATTCCACACAAAAACTGAGAACAAAAATAGCAAAGCTACACAATGAGATCCATACACAAAAGTCAGTTGGCTTCTGTAACAATAAATAATCTGAAATGGAAATTAACAATTCTATTTGCCATAGTATTTAAAAGAAAATACTTAGGAATAAGTATAAGGAATAAACAATGAAAGAAAGCAAAAAATTTCCACAAAGCAAACTAGAAATCACTGCTAAAAAATTTTCAATGACCAATAAATGTAAAGACATCCTAAACTCCTGGGTTAGAATACTATTACTAAGATATGAATATTACATCCAAAACAATTTATAGGTTCAATGCAATCCTTATCAAAATCACAAAGGCATTTTCTGCACAAATAGTAAAACTCACCCTAAAAATTCATCCTAAAACTCAAATGGAATCTAAAGGGATTCCAAACAGACAAAAGAATCTTTAAAAACAACGAAGTTGGAGGTTTCATGCTTTCTGATTTCTAAACTTATTACAGACTTGCAGTCATCAAAACAATGTGGTACTGGCATAAAAACAAAGACCAATAGACCAGAAAACCCAGAACAAATCCTTCCACATACACTTAATCCTTGCACAAATGCAGGGGGGGTTAGGAGCACCAACTCCCCTCCTGTTAGAGCTGAAAATCCATGTATAACTGCTGACTCCCCCAAACTTATTTACTAATAGCCTATTGTTGCTGGGGAAGCCTTACAGATAACAGAAAGTTAATTAACATATATTTTGCATGGTATCCATTAGATACAGTACTCTTTTAATAAAGCTAAAGAACACGTTAAGACAATCATAAGAGAAAATACATGTACAGTACTGTGAAGAATTTGCATATAAATGGACTCAGGCAGTTGAAACCTGTATTGTTCAAGGGGCAAATGCATACTCAAATGATTACTGACAAAGTTTTGAGATCTCCACATGCAAAAGAATGAAGGTAGTTCCTTGCAACACAAACAAAAACTAATTCAAAATGGATCCAAAACTACAAAACAATGGGGGGGGGCGGGGTAGAAACTTTATGCCATTAAGTTTGGCAATGATTTCTGGAATATGACAACAACAGTACAGGAAACTAATGGGAAAAATATAGATAAACTGGACTACATCAAAATTTAAAACTTGTATGCATCAAAGAATACAATCAAAAGAATAAAAAAGGCGAACTATAGAATGTGAGAAGATAATTGTAAATCATAGATTTTAAAATCCACAACACATACAGAAATACCACAACTCCGCAACAACCTGATTTAAAACTGGGCAAAGTACGGGGCACCTGGATGGCTCAGTAAGTTAAGCGTCCGACTTCGGTTAAGCGTCCAACTTCGGCTCAGGTCATGATCTCACAGTTCGTGGGTTCGAGCCCCCCACGTCAGGCTCTGTGCTGACAGCTAGCTCAGAGCCTGGAGTCTGCTTCTGATTCCGTGTCTCCCTCTCTCTCTCTGACCCTCCCCTGTTCTGTCTTTCTCTCTCTCAGAAATAAACATTAAAAAAAATTTTTTTAAAAATGGGCAAAGTACTTGAATGAACATTTCTCCAAAGAGGAAACACAAATGGCCAGGGAGTACATGAAGAGATGCTCAACATCATTAACCAATACAGAAGCGCAAATCCAAATCACAATGAGATGCCCACTTGACAACCATCAAGGTAGTAGCTACTATCCATAAACAAACAAATTCCTGAGCACCAATGGTGTAAAATGGTATAGCTGTAGTGGAAAAACAGTATGGGAGTTCCTCAAGTTAAACACAGATTAGCATACGATCCAGCAATTCTGATTCTATCAAACATTTCCTAATATTCTTTCCAAAAGGAAACTAAGGAGACCAAAAAAGCAAAAAAGAAAAACCCAACGCCAAAAAGAATCAAGATGTTTTAGAGCACTAAATATTCGGGGCACCTGGGTGGCTCAGTCAGTTAAGAGTCCGACTTCGGCGCAAGTCATGATTCTCATGGTTCGTGGGTTCGAGCCCCGTGCTGGGCTCTGTGCGGACTGCCAGCTCAGAGCCTGGAGTCTGTTCTGGATTCTGTGCCTCCCTCTCTCTCTCTCTCTCTGTCTGACCCTCCCCTACTCATGATGGCTCTCTCTCTCTCTCTCTCTCTCAGAAATAGATAAAACATTAAAACAATTTTTAAAGATTTTAAAGTTTTTAATTTTAAAATTTTAATTTAGTTTTAAAATTTTTAAAGTTTTAAAAGAACACTAAATATTCTTATGTAAAGAAAAGGATAAAAGCTGAAGCTATTTGGGAAGCTATTGATATTTTCTACTTCTTAGCCCGATACTGTTAAAAAAATAAAATTAAAAAGTCTGAAACATGACAAATCATAGACATATTATTTACACTAATCCCCAATCACTGCAGACCGGTTTAAAAGAAAGGCAATTCTGGAGTGCCTAGGTGGCCTCTCCTATCTTTTGGTTTCGGCTCAGGTCATGATCTCGCAGTTCGTGACTTCGAGCCCCACAAAGGGCTCCACACTGTCAGGGCAGTCTGACCTATACTGTGATGGATAATTAAATTCCTAAATAGAAAATTCCTCAAAAAACGCTTAATATAGTATGTTGTTCTGCTAAGAAAAGACAATTTAAAGCGAACCTGTAGGATTTAGGTCTTTTTACCTGTTCACTAATAACTTGGAATTCTCTCATTTCATCCTCAGTTAAGGGAGCACATGTTTCATCATTTTCACTGTCTTCTTGCCAGCCCATCTCCTTTAATAATCTGAAAAGAAGGTAGAAAATAAATAAATTAGAGCTTCACCCAAATAGGGTAATTCCATTTATATTTTGTGCAAGAAAACACTGTGCAGATCCATTACACACAGTTCTCAAAATACATAAAAAAAGAAGCTTTTTACTCTGCTTTTAAATCTTTCTGAAAATGAACCGGTAAGCTTAAACCGCAATAAGCTTCAAAATACTCTGCACAATTGCTTTACCTTGTTGTCAGAGGTTCTCTTGGCTCCAAATTTCCGAGACTCTAGCCTAGACACCAAAAATATTTTGCTAAATTCTTACACTAAAAGTAAAAGCAATACTCCTCATTTTCTTTAACACTGCAATAATCCATCATATTCTTAGCTACTCATTAAGTTTTTTTACTTTGAAGACAAAAGATTGGGTTATCTTACCCCCTACCTTGCATTTTTATAGTGTATTTATCTGTTGGTATCACCTGTCATCAACCTTAACACATAAAGTGGTCTTATGCTCTACAATAACAGAAAGACAACTTTTTAAAAAAACCTCTTAACTAGGATCCAAGTAAGTAAAATAACGAATAGGTTGTTCTCTTTTTCTTCCATTTTTTAAAGAAAATACCTCCATCTTAGGCAGAGAATCTCCCAAAAAAAGAGACAGAGAGTAACATGAACCAACCACTTTTCTCCAGTCAGGCAAACACCACCACAATAGCCATAGCTGATGCACCTGGCTTAACAATTTCAAAGTTTCGGCTTCTTATATGGCACATGTATTAGTCTGACTAATTAGTGTTTGTTTTTGAGTAATTAGATCTCTTAAATATTTGTTACTAATCTATTTATGTCTACTCATCTTCCAATTTGAGCCTACCACAAGGTCTTGTCCTTTTGAAATCATTTCAGAGTATCAAAGCTCAGAGAATGTGAATCAAATTTAATATTACACCCATGTACTTCTACATGTAAGATCACAGAAGTAAAATAACTTACCTACCTGATGTGAAGAAGGAAACAATTCTGGTTTCCAGACTTCCAAATTAGTATATACTGCACCAAACCCTCTAGACCAAAATGTCACAATCATCATCATTTACTGTATCTCTCATTCCTTTTAATCACTTAACACTTCTTGTCTAACACAGTCTTCACTCTTTAACCTAGATGGCTTCTCTGTGGAAGGGTATTTCCATTCCCAATGCCATCCAGTCCAGAGTCCACAAACTGAGATTGATAAAGCAATCTACCACTTTTGCTAGATACTTGTTTCGCTATTAAAAACTAAATGTTAACCAAACAATAATGCAAACAAGTTATTTCAAACTGTATAAAAGACAAGTACTCCTAAATATTCATTCTCACATTTTCCCCCTTCCTTCCGGAGGGTATAACTGTGAACTGTTCCTGAAAAAGCATTCAAAACAATTTTCTCCACAGTTAGGAATAAACTGTGACTGTCATATGTATCTTTGCTTTTTGTTAGCGTTTCTCCTCATGCTCTTTCAAACTATTACCAAATCAACCTTAAAATATGTTCACAATAACTACACACTAAGTGTTTCCAATGGCTTTCCACTTCCTAAAGAACAAACTCCTAACTTCAACACCATGACCACAAATTTAAATCTCTTACATTAGAAAACGCATAGGTTTAGAAGCAGAAGACATGGGTCACAAACAGGTATAAGACAAAGGTAAATTCCTTCACTTTCCTGAGCTATGAGGAATGAGGAAACTTGAATAATCTCAAAGGCCCTGCCTCTTTAACATCATCTCTGATTCCAATAAGGACTACACTTTCCTGTGAAAACACTCACTGGTTCCTAAAACAAATGAAGTCGGTATTCAACCCTAAACATCCCTTCACACTCCCTTCTTCCAAAATGACTACATAGTTATCCACATTAATTAATAGGAGAATGTTTTACCTTTATTTAATTTGGCTCTGAATTACAACTTTTGACTAGTTCTCAAACTATGAGATTTACCCCCAAAGTCTCCCTGAATTTCTCTGGCACTCTTTTTGTGTTAATCCATTTGAGGGTTTTGACAACAACTTACCCTTTCAACGTTCAGGCTATCCTATCTGGATGATAAACTTAAACTTGATAAACTGAGGCACCTGGGTGGCTCAGTCAGATGAGCATCCAACTCTTGGTTTCAGCTCAGGTCATGATCTCATGGGTTCGGAGTTCAAGCCCCACATCTGGCTCTGGGCTAAAAGCACAGAGCCTGCTTGGGATTCTCTCTCTCTCTCTCTCTCTCTCTCTCTCCCTCCCTCCCTCTCTCCTCTCTCTCTCTGTCCCTCCCCCATTCTCTCTCACAATAAGCTTTAAAAAACGATAAAAAATAACACTGACAAGAAAATTTAAAATGCCATATATTTCCTATTTCACATTTTCTATAATTCTTTATTTTATATTTTACACATGTGAACAAAAAAATTTTCATCCTTGTGAACCGTATCACTGACATCTGGTTTGTTAAATTTAAGCAATGTAAGTTATTACATGCATAACTTAAGAATCAAAGTTTACAAGAAATCTGAAGCCATGGAAATGAAATACCACTTCCTTTTCAAAGAAATAAAACCCAAAATTTAAAAGAAGCCATTAACTTTGTTACCTAAAAAAATGCATTAATATATATCTGTGGAACACATACAAAACATATACTTATCAAGCAGAAAGAAAACTCAAGCTAAAAATTTTAATTAAAATGGTTCCAGGGGCACCCGGGTGGCTCAGTGGGTTGAATGTCTGGCTTCTACTCAGGTCTTGATCTCAAGGTTCATGAGTTCAATCCGTGCCATGAGGCTCACTCCACCAAGACCACCTGAGATCCTTGGACCCTCCCCCACCCATGCTCTCAAAAATGAATAAACATTTTAAATAATAAAAGGTTTCCATAGTAGTTTCAAAAGGTTTACTTCCTTTTACTGATTTGGGATCCTTTTTAGCACATACAACATTTCCACAAAATACTATNTAAGGAACTGGAAGTCCAAATATTTTAAAACACCTTCAGATAAAAAAAAAATAATAAAAATGAAAATTAAAAAAAAAAAAAAGGTCATTCAAGTAGTCATCACTGATAATCTCCTTCTGCAGCATGCATGTGTTCCCATGCAACCCCCTTAGAGTTTATTCCAATTTAGAATGTTCTCTTCTTGCTCTAGTTAGCTTAGTTCCTAAATCCTATTCTCTCCATTTTCTCCTGTTAGTCACCCCCAGAGGACCAAACTCTATTGAGGTGTGGAACTTTCAAGTTTCTCTTCCCGGAGTCTTCCTGAATCAAAGAAACCACCAAAATACTTCCTACACTAAGTATGTCTGCAGATGAAAAAATAATAAGAGTAAAAATTAAAACATTCATTATAGGTACTCGGTTATCAAGAGTAGTTTCTAACAAGTACAGCTCAACTTTCCTTTGCTACAAAATACTGAAGACAAATATGAAAACCAAAAGGTATTAAAGTTTCAACTTTTTTACTACAGCCTTAATAAATTCTATAAGTAAATAATTTACCTTTATTTTATCACCTATGTTATTATCTCTCTAAAAGAAAACTCATCTTTTACCACCATTACAACACCTGGTTTTGTATACTTTCCTTCCTATGCAGAAGACTTCTTTTCATCAACTGAGCAGAAATAGTTAAAGGACTACTGGTCAAAGTGGAAAAATATCTTTGGGTACTAACTAACAAAGGAGAATCTAATTATGTGTGACCCATCAACTTCGTTCCTAGTAATTTGTTTTATACACACTTATACAAATGTTTAAAGATATAAATACAAGTATGCTCACACCAGCGTTATTTATAAAGGAGAAACACAGGGAAGGATTTCCCTGATTAGTAGGGAAATTGTGTCACAAATTATACCTAAACTACACAACAATAGCTTGAAAGGGGGTATAAAACATGATCTACTAGAATAATGGGGAAAAACTGGAATGTCTACTTATACCTATCTTTTAAAAAAAGAATTAATGCTTACTATTATTTTATGCAATGTAGGACATTGTAGACATTACTTGGCCTAAGCTCAAGGTCCCAAGCTATAACATAAGGTAAAGGGGAATTCTACAACTGGAGTGAGAATAAAAACTGTGGTTACTGATCTATTCCTATTAAATGTATAGTAATAAAATACAGTTTGCCCAAACAAGGAAAATTATAGATATTACCTCGTTAAGTAAGCTCGAAATAATCTAGCTAAATTAACTCTCAGCAAAAGGGCATTCACATTTATCATCAGCCAAACTAACTATTTTAAGCAAAAATAAGTCCCAAGTTAATATAGGAGGATTATAAAATCAAAACAAATGCCTATATTCTAATATACAATACTTACAGCTGCATCTAAAAAGAGCAGGACATGCTTTGGTAAAAGGGAACCAAAACGATCAGGACAATAAAGAAAAATGTATGAACTGGTCCAAAAAGACAAAAAACGTGGAGGACTCTTTAATATAAATTTTTTAAAAGTTATTCCACAGTAAGTGTAGCCCACTGCCCCCTATCTTAGAATTAAATCAAATTCTACAAGAAATGGCATTAAACTAAACAGAAAGTCAAGCTGATCACTTAGGCAGTTAACAAGTATCACTCTACCTTAGCCTGGTCCCAGAAGGCGTAAGAATTTTTGGTCAAAAACAATTCAGGGGCGCATGTGTGGCTCAGCTGGTTAGGTGTCCATCTCTGGACTTCTGCTCAGGTCATGATCCCACAAGTTTATGAGTTGAAGCCCCACTACCGTGGTGATACATACAATGAAACTTGACAACTGGGGAGCTGGGTGGCTCAGCCAAACTCTTGGTTTTGGCTTAGGTCATGGTTAGAGGGTTCCTGAGTTCAAGCCTCGTGAAGGACTTTGTGCTGACAGTACACAGCCTGCTTAGGATTCTCTTCCTCTCCCTCTCTCCCCCCCAAACCTCTCTATCCCACCCCTCAAAGTAAATAAAATTTTTTAAAAAAAATTTTAAATTTAATCTTACACAAAGCAATTGCAGACTAAAATACGACATAACTGTATATATCATTAGCATTTTCTTGCTTTAGTAGTTATACTGGAAAACTGCATAAATATCTATGGAATCAAGACTATAAAAATGAAACTAGACTGAAGAATAATCTAAATTAATCCTAGTATCTATGGCAGAAAAGCCTAAGTTTTGGTGCCGTAACTTCTCTCTTCATGGTGGAGATAAATCTGTTGGGAGTGTATTTCTGTAACACAACTTAAGTTTCAAGAAAAGTCTGCTTAATTAAAACAACAAAGAAAAAATCAGAAGGAATTAAACAGATGTCCATATATCCTTCATTTATTTACTAATGGTAAACCATGTGGTTTATTTCAAGCCCACATGAATGGTAAGCCATTTCTACAAAAATACCTGCTCTTAACTATAGAGTTATTGGGGGGAAATGGGAGGAACATTCACTCAAAAAGAAATTGCTAAGAGGGCTTAATCAAAATCAAAAGTTTTTGTATTTCAAAAGTCACGAATGAGAAAGTGAAAAGACAACTCAGAATGGGAAAAGATATTAGCAAATTATACCTATGATTAAGGACCTATATTCAAAATATGCAAAGAATGCTTACAATTAGACAAATAACTCTTTAAACATGGACAAAGAATTACAACAGAAGTTTCTTCACAGAAGACATACAAATGGCTACTAAGTACTTGAAAAGATGTTCAACACTGTCAGTTTTAAAGGAAATGCATATTAAAGATACCACTTATTATCCACATATTAAACATACCACAAAATGATAGCACTTCATTTCCATTAGAATGGCTAAATTAGGAGTGCCTGGGTGGGTAAGTTGGTTAAGTGTACGACTCTAGGTTTAATTGTACGACTCTAGGTTTCAGCTCAGGTCATGATCTCATGGCGACCCACTCATGCTGTCTCTCTCAAAATGAATAAAACTTAAAAAAAAAAAAAAAATAGAAAAAAAAATGGCTAAATTAAAGGCAGATGATAACAAGTGTTGGTGAGACTATGGGGAAACTGGAACCTTCCTATAATATTGATGAGAATGTAAAATAGTAAGGTCATTATGGAAAATAGTTTGGCAGTCTGAAAATGTTAAGCGTATCATCAATTCCATGCACAGTATCTACCACCAAAAGATACTATAAGCATGTCAGTACAAACACTTGTACATGAATGTTCAGAGGAGCATTATCCAGAATTTTCAATAAGTACATACAATACCCATCAAAACCGAACAAAATGTGATAGAACCATAGAGTGCACTGTGAATAAAGTAGTGACACATGCTACAACAAGTATCTTAAAATTATATGCTAAGTCAAAGAAGCCAGATATAAAACACCAAAGTATGATTCTATTTATATAAAATATCAAGCAAAGGCAAATCTACAGATACAGAAAGGAGATTGGTGGTTGCCTAGGACACAGAAAAAAATGAGGAATAAATGCAAATGAGTACAGGTTTCTCTTAGGGGAGATAGAAATGTTCTAAAACCAGACTGTGTTGACAGTTTCATAACTCTGAATATACCAAATATCACACAACTGCAAACTTAAAATGGGGGGAATTTGTGGTAAATCTCTCCATAAAACTGTTATATAAATCACAATATTTCCATAATATCAAAATCCTGTAAAGAACACAAAGAGAAAGTAAAAATGAGTACTAACCTATGTTCTGCCTCAAGCGAACTTGAAAGAACATCAGTTTGGGGGAAGGCTGAAGACCGAATTATCTGCTGGGAAATTACTGAGGCATTGCCATTCTCCTGTGGAATTTCATTTTCATCAAAGTTTCGGTTTATATCCCTTTCTTGGTGAGTACTATTGCTGTTATGCAAATTAAATGAGTCGTCATCCTGATATTTAGGGAGTTAAAAAAAAAAAAAGAATGAGCTAGAAAGTACAGTTGCTTAAAACTTTAATAGACTCTTGTTAGATTTCCAGATAATATATAACTCTTGTAATCATTATATTTAGAAGACGTTTTCAGACCATATAAACTTAAGCTGTGAAGGATACCCCCAAAGCTTTCTATGTCTATTTCTTTACAACTATTCAACAAAAGCAAATCAAAAGGATGAAGGAAGGCAACATGGAAAACAAAGAGAACATTATTTCTGCACAAGAACAACAGAATGAGAAAAAAACTGCTTCAGAAAAGAAGTCATTCTTTATGCAAATAAACAGTAAACTAGCCTTGCTTTCAGGAAGATGATTGATTTAAGTTTATTCAAAGGTTTTAAATGATTATTTGTCTAAATAGTTCAATGACACGTTAATGTCAAACCAAGAGTTTTTTGGTCTGCAATTTCAATTACCTTCTCTGAGCCAGCATGACTTTCATCTTCATGTTCCTCTTCTACTCTGTCCCTTTTCAAAGCTTTCAAAAATTCACTCTTCTTATCAGTGCGCATACGTGTCAGTTTGGTTAGACGAGGCTGCTGATTAAGTTTGTCAACAGGTGAAGAGGAATTTGAGCGATTACACTAGAAAAAATTCAGAAATACGAATAAACATGTAGACAAAGCCTATCAATGTAAAGTTTACAACTACTGCAACTTCCTACTTCATCTTTATTCACAATACAAAATTGATTTTAAAGTCTATTTTCCTCTATACCTGTATGTTTTATCTACACCAGTGAATGAGCAAGCAAGAGACTTTACTTCAAAAAAAATTTTTTTTGAAGGGAAGGAATGACTATATCTCAAGCAGGGTCCACAAAAAGCACAGAGCCTGACCATGAAATCATGACCTGAGCCAAAATCAAGAGTCAGATGCTTAATTGAGTGAGCTGCTGAGGCTAAATTAAGAGTTTAAGTAGAATTTTTTAAAACATTATAAAGCTATTTAAATATGCCTAAAATACATATAAGAGTGGTTTTTAAAACTGTGTTCTCAGTTTTAGGATTCTAATAACAGCTCCAATAAGATCTATTTTATAATTATATACACAGAGGGTTTATCAGGTAGGATATCACCAAGGAAAATGTTTGTGGTTGGGCAGAGACATGTACTGGAGTCCTTTTGTTTTGGGGGTTTTGACAGTGGAATACATTAGAAAATAGAATATGACAACTCTGTGTCACAGAGATTTATAGCCATGGAAAACTTCCATAATGCCTAATTACTGGCAACAGTTATCTACAGACTATAAGGAATCTAAACCACAATTACCAGCTGAGAATGCTGGTCCTTTCATTCTAGTTCTAAATTTTTATGATTATGAGGGGCCATGATGTTCCAACATAGTACTAGGCTCAACTGCAAATGTAGCAACATAGTCACAAGTACTTTTTTTTGACTGTGAACTAATGAAGGAACTCCGTGGTCTAGAAGTTTCAGAAACCTGGTCAAATGACCCCCGCCCCAAAAACAAAAAAAAAAACAACAAAAAAAAAAACCTTAAGTCACCAGGCATCTGAAGTCCATAAACAAACAATATGCACCTTTCCCTCCCTCTTCTCCTCTCTTGCTCCTTAAGTGTTAACACTAATAAAATATGGTAATAAAATAATAAAATGTCCATCATACCCCCCCCAAAAATTATATAATACAAATCCTCATTTTCAATTAAGGTTCAATCCTACAGCACAGCCTAACTCTTATCACAAATGTCAAAATTCCAATTGTGATAATTCTTAAAAATTTGTGGCTCACTTGTAAGTGGGTTATTTTCCTGTATTATATTCTCTATATTTTAGGATATTTGGAAAATTTGGATTAAATATCTAAGTTATTGGGGAGCCTAGGTGGCTCAGTTGGTTAGGTATCTGACTTTGGCTCAGCTCAGGTCTCTCAAAATAATAAATTAACAAACTTTAAAAAACATATCTTTAGGGGTTCCTCAGTCAGTTATGCATCCAACTTCAGCTCAGGTCATGATCTCATTGTTCATGGGTTCGAACCCCAGACCAAGCTCTGTGCTGACAGCTCAAGAGCCTGGAGTCTGCTTCAGATTCTGTGTCTCTTTCTCTCTCTGCCCCTCCCCAGCTCGCACTCTGTATCTGTCTCAAAAATAAATTAAAAAAAATTTTTTTAATATACTTAAATTATCCATCCTTGTGCAAAACTGATTACCAAAGAGCAAAGCATTTGAATCAAGTTTTAGGGAAGAACTAAAATATCTCATTTAATGTATACATTTAATCAATCTATACCTTTAGTTCTCTATTACATTATAATGATTAAGATGTGTTGCATTCCTCAGAAATAACTTTAAATAACATACTTCTTTCACTGAAGTTGCCGATGGACTAAAATTCTTGGCAGTTGTTTTAAAAGCATTGAAGTTGCCAACACCATATGTAGACTCATGAGGGAAAGAAGTCCCAACTTTATTTTCTTTAGTTTGACTTTTCCACTGAGTAGGCTAGAGGAAAACATACAAACATTAATGTCTATCAAAAACAGATTATATGGAGGAGAAAAACAAAGTGAACACGATAAAGATGACTATGTTTGACTCATAAAAATAATTATTGTATTACACCTTAATTATTCCTACATACTTCTCCTTCTTCTACAACTAAATCAAAGTCTTATAAGCCTATTTTTGCCTAATATCAAGAACAAAAGTGGGAGTTCCGAAAACCTAAAATTGAACACCAAGGAAACAGCACTATGTATTATGTAGCAAATATATTGCCAATGAATCAAGCAAAACAAAATTTTAGAGACTTACCACCACTAATACAAGAAAACACATATATGGGCAAACACATACATCATTTAAAAGATAATTAAAATTAATTGACACATAATGGATGAACTATTTCCACTTTAAAGTCAGTATTCCATCAACCACCCCTCCCACTTTGGTGTAACATCTTTAACATTCTTTTCTCAAAGTAATTCAATTGGTACCAACTTAAAACTTGCACTTTTAACAATTTAGAACTTACTTTTGTAGGTGGAGCAGCAGGTTTAGGGACTAAGCCTTTATAAACACTTGGACCAGTCCCGTTCTTAACTGGTTGTGACTGAAGATTTCCTACCACTGGGAATCCAGATAGCTGTAAGTCTTTTGTATTACCTTTCTTAATGACCAGCATCCTTGGAGTTCTAGATTTAGGATTCGGAGGATATTCTGCATAAATAAAGCACGAGCAAGAGTTACACACAGTTTAAATTTTAACATGAAATTAAACCACAAAATAAAACCCCAGCATATTCTAATCCTTGAATTTATTTAAAAATAATTGCTGTTTCCTGGGCAAAATAATTAAGCTAAGTAAGTATGAGCTATATCCCTGCTTCAGAAATAAAGCTAAAACATAATCAAACAGAATATAGCAAAGATTGCACAATGTCAATTCAAATGAATTCAGATGAACAGTGACCTAGTACATTAATTATGACCAAACCAAGATTAATTTATACACTAGCATATTTTTAATTTTTAATTGCAAATTTCATCCTAGTTTCCGGTCTTAGAATATAAAACACATTATATTTTCCTCTTCTCCATTTTAAAAAGTTTTCCTAATTCCTTCTCATTCTTATCTCACTTATGAAGTTATTATCAATAAAGAACTACAGTCCCTCTATTTCTAAATTTCTACTAACGTTATGACTAAAGAAAACAATTCTATTTTCACAATACCAAGTCATTCAAATATTTACTGGCCCTCTAACTATAATGAAGGCATTATGTAAATTATAGGGCAAGAAACTCAATCCTTCTGAAGACTGTTCTAGGAATAACAGCTAACTGAAAACTGTTTTCTCATGACAACTTCAATTATTAAAATATGAAAAACTGCCCGGAGAGTTTAATTTTACCCCTAGAATTTGGTTACTGTCAATGTTACGTGTGAGCATGTTCAAAATTATTGTGGTGAATGAAGTAGGTCTTTCTTCCTTCTAAAACTTCTCAAAGAATCAGTTTCAGAGCTGAAGAGTTTAGAATAAAAGAATTAAGGAGAGAAAGCTTAGGAAATCAAAATCAAAATTAGCACTGTGTATTAAATAAGATCCGGTAAGATGTTGAGTCGCCTACCTGTTTGTGATGATGGCTCCACCTCAAACAAACCAAACCAAAATTCCTACCGGATCATCTCAAAAACTAGACTAAACAAGGACTTAAAGGGGCATGAAGGGACTCTCAAAGTTCATCAGAGGCTTCAAACTCTTCAAAATATAGAGCTGGTATGATGCTTCATTTATTTTACTGCTGATGTATAAAAGAACATGGGCCTAGAGCAAACTGAGCAAATCTTCTTAAAAGTTAAACACATGGCTAGTCTAAGGCAAATATTCCAAATTCTTGGATGCCTTAAAAGGCCCAAGAAATATAGGCTAAGAAAGAAATCTTTGGTCATACAAGAACACAGAAATTAAATCAGCAATATACAGCAATTTCAAAGAACCTACACAATTAAGTCAACAAAACAAAAATTAAGAATAAAGATCATTCAGGGTGCCTGGATATCTCAGTTCAGTTGTCTGATTCCTGACTTTCGTTCAGGTTACAATCTCACAGTTCATGGGGTTGAGCCCCACATAGACTCACTGTGTTGACAGCAGAGAGCCTGCTTAGAATTCTCTCTCTCCCTGTCTCTCTGCTCCTCCCCTGCTCACACATGGGCTCGCGCTCTCTCTCTCTCTCAAAATAAGTAAACTTAAAAAAAAAGAAGAAGAAGAAAGATCTCACAAGTGAATAAAGAACACTAGAAACAGCATTAAGCAATTTAATCTTTGCAATTATTCTGGTAAACAGATGATGAAATGGGAATAAAACTGTAAAAAAATAAAAAAATAACCTAAAATGAATCTCAAGAATCACTAACTGATGCTGGGAAATTCAAAAGATATTAAGAGTCTGCAATGTCTCAGAGGAATTCAAGTGCTTAAACAGGACATTTCTATCAATACATCACAATTAAACAAGTTCAAACAGAACTGATAAGCACACTTCCAGTTCAAAATGGCTCATTAAACACACAAGTTTACCTTCTTTAAAGTAGGTCCTACGTTAAAAGTAGTATAATGGAGAAAAACAAACAGGAAAAGGGTCATCATAATCAGCAAGGGGTGATGTCGACCGACATCTCTAAAAAAAAGAAGTTAAAAAAAAACAAACAAAAACTTTATAGAATGTGCACAAAGGAACCTAACAACTGATCTACCTTGAATCTTGGATTATAGACCTTGACTTGAAAAAGCCATACATGGCAGAGGGCAGAAGTGAAACTTTCAAAGATCAATCACTATAAAAAGATCCTTACTAAAGGAAATCCTAAATAATGTACTACAGGCAGAAGAAAAATGATCCCACATGGAAAGCTGAAGGTACAAGAAAAAAAAGTAAAATTTTTGTGTATAAGCAATCATTAATCAAAATTAGAAGGCAGAAGAGAAAGAGTAGGTAAGCAAACAGGGTTATGTTATCTTTAAACCTCAATATACCTCCTGACTACAAAATTCACTTTCTTAAAATTGGATTCCTGGACACCTAGAGCAAAAAATAATCTAGTTTTTTCCTCAAAGAGGTCTTCAGGGCAAAGAGAATACTCTATAAAGAAGGTGAAGGGACATGGCTGGCTCAGCAGGTAGAAGATGCAACTCTTTATCTCAGGGTCTTGAATTCAAGCCCCACGTTAGATGTGGAACCTATCTTTTAAAAAAGAATAATGGTGAAGCCTAAGAAATAAATCACAGAAGACTAAGTACCAAAGTAAAAGATGATAAAGATGCCTAAGGAAGATAATAAGGTTTGGGAGAGAAGAGAAGCAGACATATTGCTAATGCACTTACAGCATTCATATTCAAATATTATAGTACAGAAGATAAGAACATGTACTTTTATACCAGGTTTATAGAGTCTTGTTCCAACCTTATTAATTCTTTCATCTATAAAATGAAAAATAGCTCCTGTCAGAGGATTACTATACAGTATTTTTAAATACTAGAAAAAATATCCAGAAAAGTCAGACTATCTCCATTATGCTTCCAATCATATTTCAATATGGTATTAAACTTTAAGTTGATTTACAAGGTTATAGAAAATAAGAAAAAATTCTAAAATAAACATAATACAGACTAACCTATGTCCTGTGTAACTGTGCAGAATATACTATGTAAACGTATCCATTTAAGAACAAATGTTCTTAAGAGCAATCATTACAATAATGAAAAGGATGATGGCAGTACTAATTGCCCAAACTTTATTTGAGTCATTTATATTACAGTTGCCCCTTGAATAACAAGTTCTGAAATGTACCAGTCCACTTACATCCAAGTATTTTTCCAATAAATACAGGACAGTATTTTAGTGTATTTTCTCTTATGATTTTCTTAATAAAGTTTTCTTCTCTGTAGCTTACTTTGTCACAATATATAACACACATAATACACAAAATATGTTTTAATTGCCTATAGTAG
>NW_027531877.1:4391853-4444279 GCF_008692635.1 Crocuta crocuta | reverse complement strand
GGTGGGTGAGGGGGGGGTGTCAAAAGTTATACTTGGATTTTCGACCAAGGGGGTTACAGGCCCCCAACTCCTGTTGGGGTCAACTATACTTATAAACGTAAATGTGTTCATCTATTCACAGTCTCCCTACAAATTCTCTTGACATTAATCTTCCAAGTGAAGGTGTTAGGTTCAAACAGTACCCAATATCTCCTTTTATACTCTCTCCATGTACTTTGTCAACTAGTAAATTACATAAAAAAAACCCAAACTTCTTTTAAAAGAGAAAAATTTATGTACTAAGGAATTTAACATGTATATTAAAAAAAAACTAGAAAGTAAGTGATCTCAGTGACTTCCTTCTGTAAATTACACATCCTTATTACTTCAAACTCAGATAAGCAGGTATTGTCATTAAAATTCAATTTAAAAACACCTGAAGGCAAGTGAGTTTTCGATTTTCATATAATGGTTTTCTGCTATCTTCACAAATTATCATCTGACAAGAGCGGATTTTAAATATCTCTTTATTATCTTGTTATTTATGCTCTACCAATATCTATGGATATAATAGGGTTTTTTTCCCTCTTAAATACAAAGGCAATGATGGGAGAAGGACTAGCTCAATTCTTTGGAGAAAAAAATAGAATTAAAATACTGCCACCTAATAATACAAAGTAATTTGGCAAAATGTATAGTTAAGAGCACACACTACACTCCTCAAATAGGTGTCTTCCATATATTTTCTGATTCAGTCACTTATTACTTTACTCTTTAATCTCTCACTTAAAAATTCTTTTTGCTTTTAATGAATCTACAAGAATATCCATCACTTAACTAGATTTGAATATAATTTAGCCAACGTTCAAGTTCATTAACACCTGTAACGTGACCAAGTGTTTTCCATAGTAGATTGATTTACACAATTTAATTTTATTATTGTATACAATTTAATATTTACACTGATTTTCTCATTAAAATTGTGATCATCCTCATCTCAGGGATGAGAAATTCACTCACATTAAGTAATCTACCCAAAACGCTAAATAACCATCAGGTATAATGCTAGGGCCCTAATCTATCTGATTCCAAAGCAAATGTCCTTAACTACTACATTATATACTAGTGGAGAAAATGGGAATTAAAGTATTTACTGCCAGGCCATATACTTCAAATTGTTTACTATCCCCAACTAAAAATAATAATATAGGCCTGTAACAAAATGGTCAGGGAAAAAGCCTGTGCACTACCAAATGAGGTCAAAGTCCACCCCCTTCTGATGCCAGTTACTGTCTTAGTTTCCTTATCTTGACAAAGGAGACAACTTCAACGGGTGAATAAAAGCATATGGCTAAATGAAGGGTAACTTGCAAGTGAATTAAGTTTTCACACTAATCTGAAGAAATAAAACACAATATACACAATATCCAACCCAAACCTCAGCATTAAAAACAAATTCCTATTGTGAACACTAACGTTAATGCAGAAAATTAAACGTTTCTGATTTAAAGAAACTGATATGGTTTCAATCTTTTTGGTTTTCAGTTTTTTAATGTATAAATCTGTTTTGTTTTACAGTAGTAGGAGTTTCAAACAAATGTGTTTCACTAACTTATAATTTAAGCCAACAGTATGGGTATGGTGTTTTTTCTTTAAGAAAGCCGCTTATATCACTCATACTTCTTAAAGAACTTACACAATCAACAAGTAATAGTTCGAACTCTGGCCAAGTAAAATTTACTTCTGTCAAGTTGTCTAATCAAACTCTATTTTAAATTTTCTCTTCTCAACTTTAACATATGTTGCATTACCTTTTTCTTCTTCTACGTTTAAAAACTATTTTCCTAAGACATTGAAGGAAAGTGGAGTCATTACCATGTATAAACTAGCACAGATGCTTTTAGAAAGAAATTTGGTAAGGATTATTCCTTTCTTTTAATTCTACTTAAAAAGTTCCTTTAAAAAATAAAAATCAAAAAATAAAATAAAATTCACTGGCTTTCATCATGATCTGATTCATTTAATGCAAACATGCATGTCACGCAATGTGTATGCTTTTGGCTACTATCATTGGAATTCTCTAGAAAACAACCCATCTTTAAGAAATAGTCACCAATTTGCTTTTTGAAAGCCAAGCAAAAAAAAGTTCTTAAAAATGAACTTAAAATATTGGTGCTCTTAAGTAGTATATAAAATATGAGCACAATCAGTAAACCTCACCAAGTTATCAAGGAATAGACACAAAAATAAATGCTGAGTTTAAATAATACGCTTAAATTTATTGCAATGGGTGAAATTTTTCATTATTTAGTATCTTAAGAACTAAATGTCAGACTCCCCCATATTGCTGACATAATTCTGAAAACACACAAATCAACAGTTGCTAATTTTGTATCAAATTGTATACAAAAACATACACATCATTTTTTCTCTTTCTCACCTCCCAAATAAATCAGTCATACAAGTGAATATTTTCAAATTGTCACAGGCACATTCATGTACCTTTAATTTTTAAAGTATGAAGAACATAGATTAATTTAGTAAGCATTAATCTTGGGCACCCAACAACAGTGATCCTGATTAAGATCAAAACAATAAAAAAAAGTCACAGATATAAGCTGGAAGAGGTGTTTTCAAAAAAGCTAAGTTCTAAGCAGAATTAAGCTTATGTAACTATGTTTTAAATAATGTAATTACTTTCCCTCAAGGTATTTTTTTAATTGGGATATTTTGTTTAGATTCTTGCAATTTCTAATCTACAAAAGGACAGTTTCTGGGACAAACTGGTTTGTTTTTAATACATATTACATTTCTGTTATTAAATATTTACTTACCTGGAAGGAAGTAGCACTAGTAAAGTTCTATTGAAGTCTTTCCTAAAATTCTCTCATGTCTTCCTCAGGAACATGGCTATTTTAAATGTTGCAATGGGGAAAACGGTATTTGGGAACCCAGGGGGAAAGTGAGAAAGGAATAGTGAAGTGTAATACAATGAAAGCTTCATTGTATTCCTATGGGAAGTACTGGGAATTTAACAGTTAATCAAGCCACAATTAACCATTTTCTTTTTTCTAATGCAAACACACTTCTTAGTTTACCTAAGGCACAGTACATCTTCCTTTTAAACATCTTTTCAACTAGTGCTCAAAATCCTTAGACCAACCCTGAAACAGTAGAACCAAAATCTTTATATTAATACATTTTATTCTCAATATTTTCAAAAATGTATTTGCCTTTAAATCATTTCTTAAATTATTAAATTAACCAAGGATCAGTACCAATAGTATCTATAGGTAGTTTTATATGACAAACGCTCACTGACATTGATTTTTTATTTACTTTCATTCTAATCAAATCCAAATTATTCCTAATTTCTTAGAGACTCTATTTAACACCTTTCCAGGTGGTTCTATATTCTTATGCAATCAGCTGTTCCCAGAAAAACTGAATAATAAGGAAACATACCTAAGAGAGGAGCTTGGGAGATTTTTTTGGTTGGGTATGTGTGTGTCTGGGCGTGTAGGCCTGGGGAGAGTGGTAGAAATACTAATTTGCAATACAGAAAAAACAATGCCATTCACATGGTTCTAACAAAAGTGTCTGACCACCCCCACCCCCACCCTCAAAAAGCCCTTACATAAATAGGGAGATCAAAAGAAACAAATTCCCCAGAGTTACCACCCATAAATACAATTAAAAACAGCACAGGAAGTGGCAAAGTTTAAAATAATGCCTTTAATCATTAGGACTAGTATGATGTCACAAGCCACAATCCTTTTATTTTGGTAAGTTGATAATTTTCAATAGGAAAATACAAATGATCATTCATGTGTATAGGTTCCAAAGTGGATTCATCGCCTTTGAATTTGGCATCAAATAATTAAATTTATTTTTCAGGTACAAATCTTCATATTTAAATTTTTTCCATTATTTTAAACTTCACTTGATTCTTTAAAAAGCTGTCTGATTTGTACTATATGAGTGCACTAATCTTCTCTACGATGCTATCAAATTAAACTCAGCAGTTTTAAAGAAAAGGGAGTTATTACCCCAAAATATGTCATTAAGCTTTGACAATCAAAAAGGCAAATAATTTCAAACAGACTAGTTCCATAGGCAAATGTATACAAGTATTTAATACTCTCTATGTACAACGATTTTGATAAGTAAAAAGGTTAATTTTATGTCACACTATGATTAGAAGAAGTATTTATCTTTCCAGTTTTAAGTTTTCAACTGTGAAAAACTAAAAATTAATTTAAACTACGTTTTTTGTTTCCTTAAGATTATCAGGCTGCTACTGAAACAACACTGATTCATTACATTAACTTACAACCATTAGAAGATCTCCTGAGTATAGTTAATGGTACTAATATATGCAAGTCAAGTATTTCAAATCAAACTCTCCTTCTATTCCCAGTATCTTTTTAAAAGATAATTGCTACCATTTTATGTAGCTAAGTACTCAAAAACATATTTATAAGAGTAAGTTTAATTCTAGCTTAGTCTTTTTTTAAAAAACACAAAAAAGTGAAACGTACAAATAACATTTTATACCCCTCAAAGTTAGATTAGAAATCACTTACCCCATACACCTGCAGCTAATGATTTATTCTGATTTGGTTCTCTTTCATATTCAGGATTTAAAGATGGCTGAAAACAATTGGAATGAAAATAAATGTTCACACTGCTCACATTTTTTAAAAATAAACCTTTTAAAAGTAATCTCAAAACCATACTGATAAAAACACTAATATGATACAATGAATTCTTAACTATTAAAGACTATTCATGAAAACTTACTACACTTATTCTACTAAGCATCAAAATGGTTACTATCTCTACTCAATTCTACCAGGGGGAAAACAAGGAATTGGTCTTTAAATATTCTTATCCCCAACTACTTGAGCAGACCCAACTACCTGAGGAGAATGCATGGATTTAAAAAAAAAAAAAGAAGACAATGTGATCTTTGCACAAACTGGAAAAATCACCCTTTCTTAGCATAAGGTAAAGAGCAATTAAGAGAAATATCTGACTACTTCCCAACAGGTGTTAGGCTTTCACTGCTGGATGCATTAGTTTTAACACACTCTCTCCAAAGTACAAATTTTTATTTCATCAAGTGATTAGCAGGATATTAAAAAGAAAACTGATTTCAGCATTGAATATGTACTCTAAACCTAATTTTAGAATTCTAAATTTACAGATGTTTTCTGTATTACCTAGCAACAATGGCTCCCTTGAAGAAGGTATTTAACACATACTGAATAAAATGAATCCTAATATATCTTACATACCGACAAAAGTAGACTATTTACACTCTACTGGCATTACTGTGAGATTCCAAGAGAGTATACATGCATACCAGTATGATTCCTTGATACAAACTAATTAGGAATGAGAAGATTTTCATGGAGGCTATAAGTGGTTTCTAAAAAAGACAGTATTAGAAATTACATAATAGGTCTATCTATCTTCAGTGCTAGGATCATAATCTGGGAAGTGACGAGCAACAGCAATAACAAGGCTGTTGTAATAAATAAATTTAAAAACAAAATTCTCTTCACTAATTACAGCTATCCAGTTCAAGCCAAGCCATCATTTTGTCCTGACGGCCTAGTCTTCCTGCACTCTCAGTCATCCATTCAAGATCAAACAGCTAAAATACTCTTCTAAAAAATTAAAACCAGATCACATGACTTTCCTTCAAAGAAACTTCCTCCTACTGCACCTGTAATTACACTGAAAGTCTTTACCTTTACCTGCAGAGGTCCTAACCAATCAAAACTCTTGGCTAACTCTCTACTCTGGAGTCATAGTCACTTTATCCATCCTGACCCTTTACCCTTTAAACATTAAAAAGCTTGCTCCCAATCTTAGGCCCTCTTCCTCCTAGTATTAATAAAACTCTCCCCTTGCCAACCAGGCCCTAGGTTAAATATCACTTCCCTAGAGAAACCTCTCCTGACCTCCCGAAGTAGAAGTCACTTTATACCTAAATTCTCTACAAAATACTATCTTTTTATGTTGTGAATACATCTAATAGTAGAAACTCAGTGCGAGCAAGGACCCTGCTATTGTGTTTCACCTTTCAAAACAGCTAGACTCATAGAGCCATTCGAATATATACTGAGTGATGAACGAACATATACAAAATAATAAATGAACCACAAAAAAATACTAGATCAACAAGATTTTACACTAGATCAGTTTTTCATACAACTAGAGAAGCAGTGTGTTTAGATAGGCACATAGTGAGAGTTAAAAATAAAGAAGGGGCGGGGCGCGCCTGGGTGGCTTATTTGGTTAAGCATCCGACTTTCGCTTAGGTCATGATCTCGCGGTTCGTGGGTTCGAGCCCCGCGTCGGGCTCTGTGCTGACTGCCAGCTCAGAGCCTGGAGCCTGTTTCAGTCTGTGACTCCCTCTCTCTCTGACCCTCCCCTGCTCACGCTGTCTCTCTCTCTCTCTCCTAGAAATAAAAATAAAACATTAAAAAAAATAAAAATAAAAATAAAAAATAAAGAAGGGGTGCCTGGGTAGCTCAGTCGGTTCGGCATCCAACTCAGGTCATGATCTCCCAGTTCATGAGTTTGAGCCCCACCATCAGGCTCTGTGCTGACAGCTCAGAGCCTGGAGCCTGCTTCGGATTCTGTATCTCCCCCTCTCTGTCCTTCCCTGCTCGGTACTCTGTCTCTCTAAAAAATGAATAAATGTTAAAAAAAATTTTTTTTTAATAAATAAAAGAGGTCTAAGGTACTCATTAAAAAATAACAATAAATAAGAATTGAGAAAATTCTATTTGTAGGGCACCTGGGTGGCTCAGTCGGTTAAGCATCTCGACTTCAGCTCAGGTCATGATCTGACAGTTTGTGAGTTCCAGTCCCGCAGTGGGTAAGCACAAGCCCCACTTCAGATGAGCCCCACTTCTCTCTCCCCGTCCCTTGTGGGATTATCTATCTCTCCCCGCGCCCACATCACTCACTTATGCGCACCATCTCTCTCTCTCTCTCTCTCTCTCTCTCTCTCTCGCTCTCTCACTCCCAGCCTCCCTCTCTCTACAAGAGAAGGAAAGGGAAGGGGAAGGGGCAGGCAAAAGGGAAGGGGAAGGAGGAGAGGGGAGGGGAGGGGAAAAAGAAAATTCTGTAACTAGTTGGTATTTGTTTTTGAAGAGTGGAGTTAACTTTTCTAACTGTATCTGACCTAAGCTAACTCTTGGTTTGTCTTCCCTGACCACTAAGAAATTTTTGAATCAAGTAGTTAAAAGACAAGGAGAATTATCTTGGAATTAACTTAAGAGTAATAATATATGAATGGGGCACCTGGGTGGCTCAGTTAAGCGTCGGATTTCAGCTCAGCCTGATCTGACCATTCATGAGTCCGTCAGCCCCACACTGGGCTGTGTGCTGACAACTTAGAGCCTAGAGCCCACTTCAGATTTTGTGTCTCTCTATCTATGCACCTCCCCCTACTCAAACTGTATGTGTCTCCCTCTAAAAAATAAATGTTAAAAAAATTTTGTTAAGAAAAAGGCAATATATGAATAATCAAGCTTTACTTAAAAGAGTCTAAACAATATGTACTGGTAAAAGGTTCTCTCAAAAAGCTTAAAAGCTTTTCAGAGATACTATGATGCACCTGCAAAAAGCTAGCACGCTCACCCATTGTTTCTAAGGGAAATTGTTCAAATTTAAGAAATGACACAGATTTATCAAAAGTTTTTAAAAAGATCATATAAGACACAGTAATAAGTAGAAGGAAGGAGTGGAATTGAGGGAGGCAAGAATTATATAAAGAGCCTCACAAAATGTTAAAGATTACAAATAACTGAACCTACCCAAGTGTGATTTCTATAGATTATGAACCACAGTGATAAAATCTCATAAGAAAGCCTTGACGCTAAAATGGAGCTTGCATGAACCTCATTTGTGTTAAAGTTACAAGAAACTTACAAAATCCTCAGCCTCAAACTGTTTGCGTTCTCTCTTGTCTTCTTTCCTCCCTGTTTCATTGTCAGGTATGCTGTTTTCATGTAGTCCTTGACTTTTCCCAGAATGGAAAATACTGCTACGAGAACGGGAACTTCCACCATGGTATCCCCCTCGATGATTTATGTTTTCAGTACCATTTCTTCCATGCATCCGCCATCCATTTTTTTCTTTCCTTCCAAAGTTACCTTATTTAATAATGGTAAAGTAATATACATTCAAAGATGTGTCTGATTATATACTGAATCACAATCAAAACATTCTTAAAAGAACAAGAAAAAAAATCATCCTTAAATTCTCATTCCTTCGCGAATTTTACCTCCATTAGGACGTCCAATACCAGAATCAAAGCCATCTGAAGAGTTGTGTCGTCGACGATTCACATCATAACGATTTTCAGTCCATGAAAAATTTTCAGAATGCTTCTCAAAATTCAGTGACGACTGAAACAAATCATAAACACATAAACATATACATAACACCTAAATGTAACTTTAAAACTAATAATAATCTGGCCTAAATTATTTCCAATAATTCCAAATGGTTAAGAACATTCTGTATTTTACTTTCCATGTATTTGGTAATTGGTAACGTATTAAAAGATGGATTCTACTGTTGGTCTATTTTCTTTGTCTAATGCAAACTACTCTGAGAGCTTAACAGCCACATCTATCTCTTGAAAAATTTAGAAGTAAAATACCATTGTAAGGGAAACAAGGCAAAATATAGTGCACTTCTCTTATATAACAAAATGTGGTATTCTGTACTATGCATTACTTGATTTAAATATAAACAGCTTAAGATTTTTTTCAATATCAGAAAGTTATGGCAAATGAAGCTAAAGTTCTATTTTATGTTCTCCAGATTTATTTCCAAGCTCCTCTCCCCAAAACAAATGTGTTTTAAAAATTATCTAAATAACGTACAGAGGCACCTGGCTGGCTCAGTCGGTAGATCATGCGACTCTGGATCTCAGGGTTGTGTGATCCCCACATTGGGTGTAAGGATTACTTGTAATTAAAATCATTAAAAAAGTAATAATTTATAAAAACTATTTTTAAAAATTAGGGATCTATAAAAACCATAAAAAGTCACAACTGTTTTTATTTTTAAAGATTGTTACTCTTCCCCAGCATTAACTCATTAATCTGATAAAATCACAATCAAAACTTCAAATGCCCTGACCATTTCTCGGGGTTGGACTTAGGTTACAACCATCTCCAGGACAATGAACAGAGTAAACCACTCTGCATACTGCAGTTGCAGTGTAAACCACTGTACATATTGGGTCATTCCCCAGGGCCCTCCACATTGCCACTGTTGGACTTACTGGTGTCATTCCCCTATTGCCCTAGCTTCATCTTGATGCTGTTTATTGTGCCATCCAAGATAGTCCTTGATCATCTCAGGTCTTCAAGCAGCATCCATGAAAACAGTAACAGGCTACCATGCTAGGCCTACAAGTATGGTAAAAACACAAACCCTTCACAAACCCTAACAGTTTTGGTGGTGAGGATACAACACTAACAGACCTAAAATTTTCTGGAAAAATTAAGACAAGGGCCTCCAGGGCATATTAGGTAAGAGAACACTATCAAGATTCTGGCAACAACTGCTATCATCCAAGTGATGGGTGGAAGTAAGCATCCCTCAGTGTTTAACAGCCAAGTAACAAGGAGAACTGAAACAAGGTACCCCAACAGTGCCTTAGTTGTCATAATTCTCCCATGAGCAGTAGAACAAAGGGATATTTTTATAACTATGGAGTCCCAAATGAAAGGCAGTAGTATTGCTGTGGCTGCTGAGCCAAAGCAACTCCAAATTGAAATAAATGGTGTCAGTAATCAGGACAAGAGTTTAAAAAAAAATTAAAAACTGTAGAGAAGAAAATGTGTCAACACTACTGCCTTCTTTGAAACAAAAGTAAATGCAGAGCCTAGATTACTGGAGTGGAAGTGTTCTGTGCCCTCTGTACTCCCTGATCCCTCCCATCCCCACTACATCAACCTCAGCAGCTTTTAATAAGAATGTCAAGTACACTGATATTTAAGGAAAGTGACAAACTTCTATAGCTCTGCTAGATCTACATGCTCAAGTCACCATCTACTCACTCCTATGAGGAGTGACACAGTACTAAGCATAGGGGTGGCTGAAAATACTGAGAACGTGGAGCAAAGCCAAGTCACTGTGGCGCATGGGGGGAGGAAGGGCCCCATGCTGGGTGTTTGATGAAGTCAAAAGGTACACAAGAGAACAGGCAACATCAGAAGGATCAGAAGAGAAACAAAATCCCTATAAGCCACCCATGCAATGCCCAAACGAGTAGTTTTCTCCTCAACCCTGTATTTTCCCTCATTCACAGATTAAGAAATCATTTCCTAAAAGCTTAGACTGTAATCCTTCAAGTGCATGTACGAAACTTCTTCTTCAGTGCCACTACAACCCAATTTTACTGATTTTTGAGTCTGGAAAAAATTCAGCAGTAGGAAAAGGAAATTAAAGTGATCCTGCAGGTGGGGCCTTTGGTCCAATTCAATCCACTGTTATTTGTTGTGTTTCAACTTGCTACTAATATTACACACTTATAATGAAAATGCTCAATATTCTTCCATTCAGGGATACCACAGAATGACAAATGATTTCTGTCCCCTACTAGGACATCTAGAAGAAACACTATAGCCTCCCCTTGAAGATCTGATGGGTAGTGAAATATTGAGAGAAGCTATTTCCCAGTACAGAAGTGCCATGTGCCTGACACATACCTCCCTTTTTTAAAGAAAATATGGCTCTTGCCCTACTGCTGAGCTCCTAGAGTCAACAACTCAAACTAAGAACCAAAAAAGGGTCCCTCAACCAAATGAAAAGTATTTGAGCATGTAGCTGACCTGGCCACTGCGACATTTTGCACAAGGAAGTGGTGACTATCCTTTACAGTAAGCCTTATTCCTCTCCCTGCCACCTGAACAAGATCCTGGTTCAATAAGTCTCTCAAATCATAGTTCCCTAAAAGCCCAGGTCTGGTTCAACTAGGTGAAGAAATGACAGTGTCCACTGGGTGGCAGCAGCCATCCAGCCTTAACAAGGAAGATCATATGAACTGAGTGTCCGTCAGCACAAAGAGCTAAAATGAGACGTAGGACTCTGGCCTTAGATAAGCTTTAAACACTAGACATTTTGTATTATTTTTCTGCTTCTTAAACGGTTGCCAATATCCAAGTCATCTGGCCAGTCATCTGAAAAACAAGAGACTGGCAGATTCAAGGTAATTCTTTGGAGTCACAAACTGAAACTGCAGCTGATCAGACAATCTGAATCACTCAGACGCTCACAGTAAGATGTGCTGGCATAAAGAACTAAAATCAGAATACTGCTTAAGTACCTAGATCCATTACCACAACAGACATGTAACCATCCATTACCGTACACTGGTCACAGAATAAACTACTTTTCCTTTCTAATACAGAAGCCACCTCTGCATGCCAGCCTGAGACTCCTGCCAACAGCTGGTCCACTTCTCCCGGTGTAAAGGAGGCCACATTACACAAGAGGAACTGCATCAAATCTTTGATCACTTCTTGGGGTTATGTGTAGTATTTCATCACTGTTAAAATTTTTTCAGGTTACAGTGTTGCGGTTGCAATCTGACTGGCTAACTCTAACTCTGGTCACATCTATCATGACCCTTGAAATTAATCCAGGTCATGTTTTTGGTACTCCGGGCTACTAACATTTCAGTAATAGTACATCTTTTGTAGTAAAGTTCACCCAGCAATGGGTCAATATTCAAGTACTAAATGGACACTCTACACCCCCTACTATCCAGAAGCATTCAGTACTGTCAGGCAATGCAAACAGTCTCAACTTTCAACTCAGAACAATCTACAACTCTACATTCCTAATTTCACACACTTTAATCAGACAAGACTTTGGTCAATGAATGCAGCACATGCAAAAAGATCATTTCTTCTTAGCCATTTCTTAGGTATGATTTAGGATTTTAAAAATGAAGAGTAGGATGAGAAGGTGGCTCAGTTAGTTAAGCATCTGACTTCAGCTCAGGTCATGATCTCATAGTTCGTGGGTTTGAGCCCCGTGTTGGACTCTATGCTGACAGCTAGCTGAGAGCCCGGAGCCTGTTTCAGATTCTGGATCTCCCTCTCTCTCTCTGACCCTCTTCTATTCTCTCTCTCTCTCTCTCAGAAATAAATAACATAAATAAATATTAATTAAAAAAATTAAAAATGAAGAGTTATGATAGAATACAGACCTATTTTTAAAGTATCGGGATTCTGGGGGCACCTGGGTGTCTCTGTCAGATGGGCATGTGACTCTTGCTTTCGGCTCAGGTCATGGTATCACCAGTTAGTGGGACAGAGTTCCACATCAGGCTCTGCACTGACAGCGTGGAGCCTAGTTGGAATGTTCTCTCTCTCTGTCTCTCTCTCTCAAAAATAAATAAAATAAACTTTAAAAACACACATATCAGGATTTGCCCTGATTATCCCTTGATATGTTTCTTTCCCCTAAGAGAAACTGCAGGCCAAGTTATCTATCAGGGTGATGCTCTGGCCAAAAAAGAAATCTAAGGAATTCAAAGAATCTGGTTTGGCCACCTGGAATCTCTTTTTGGAGACAGGTGGTCCTGTATCTGAAGACAGTGACCAACTTGGTTGAGTACCTCTCACTAAGTCTCACTAGTATCCAATGTGGACTAGGGTCAGCAATATGATAGGTCACTGCAATGATGTAAAAATGTCCTTGTTCCACTCACATCCAACTCTGCCAAATAAAAAAAATCTAGGTACAAGTAGAGAATTCTTTTTTAAGTAAAGTCAGCTATCCAAATGAGACACACCAATTTCACGGGTGTGAAGGAAAAAACCCTAGCATGTGTAGAAGGAACACCTTTGACCCTAGAAGGTGCAGGAAGGAGAACAATTAATGCTCTATCCCCTAGAAACAGCACCAATGGCTGAATCAAACAAAAACTGAGGAGAATACACTGATCCACTGTTAGATGTGTCATCTCTATTCAGAAAAACTCATGTGGTCATAAACAATCCATATTCTCTTGTGCCTGATGTCAATAGCAGCTCCTGAAAGTGAATGTGTAAAAAAAACACTTAAACCAGCACAACCTGGTTTCATTCCGACTGATAAAAATTCATTATTCTCCCAAAACATGAGCAGTCTTCCATTATGCCATATATGGCAAATGATGCTGCAAGTGGTTGTGACACGGTCCATGCTTCTTAACCTAACTAATGTAAAAGTAATCCAAAACAAGTTTAATAACAAATCCCTAACTGAAGTGATCTGTGTCCCTTCAACTTTTGTATGTGGGGGGAAATAAGTCACAGACTGTTTTCTATTAAGGATAAGAGTTGTTTTTTTGGACCATCTAGTATCCTTATAATTGTAGGTTAATGACACCAAAAATCGGGTCAGTTTAAATTCTATTGAGTGGATTTTGATAACAGAGTAGCCTTAGACCATATACTACCTGGCTGAAAAATCACCTACTGTCCACTCTACTAATTGTTCACAACCAGCTGAATCCTGGCCTCACCCATTAAATGCTGTTTAAGACAATTAAATGAATTTGGTTCTACCCTCTATCAGAATAACCAAGAGTGGCTGACTGAGTGGTGCTACCATATGAAAATTCAAGTCTGGCCAAGAACAAGAAGAGCTGATTGCTGGGACAGGCAATTCACCATGGACTGTGAGCATTCCCTCCAGTTCTTACTTGTATGCCAAGAATGCAAGACTTTCACTGCTCCTTCTATGATTCATTTCACAAGGGATGTTTGCAATGAGCAACATACAAGGGATAATAGGTAACATCCTTCTCTAAGACAAAGCATGGGCTTATTATAAATGTGGTAGATTCCCCACTCAACACCAAGGGTAGCATCCACCTGGGCCCTTCCATATCAACTACCAAAAGATTTAGGGGGCATAAAGAACCGGTGCCAGTACCATTCTTATTCTACTTGTCGTGCTATTAAGTAATAAAGTTCTTAGTCGCGGACTCAGCGACTTACTTTAGCTTGCAAGTAGGGTAACACCCAGATCCTTCACAGACTGNGGGGGGGGGGGGGGGAGAAATACAACTAATAGGACTAAAAAGATAAATAGGAAACTTATTATTTGTGAAGGAATGATTGCCTAGGTTTAAAAATCCAAAAGATAACAGAGTAAGAATTAAAGTTGCTAGATACAAAAGTAGCACAGAATACAATATATCTGTAACAAACACTTAACAGAGCCTTTTATATTTTTTTAATGTTTATTTATTTTTGAGAGAGAGAGAGAGAGCGCGCACGCACGCCAGAGCAAACTCATGAGGGGGAGAGAAGATGCTCCAAAGTAGGGTCTGCGATGCATGGCTCAAACTGATCAACTGGGAGATCATGACCTGAGCCAAAGTCGGACTGAACTCTTAACAGAATGAGCCAGGTACCCCTTACTATTTTTGAGGTAAGCTCTATGCCCAATGTGGGGCTTCAACTCACAACCCCAAGATCAAGAGTCACATGCTATATTGACTGAGCCAGCCAGGTGCCCGATTTATAAATTAGCTTTTTAAAATATCATTTCAAATAGCAACAAGTACTATGAAATACTTGAATATACCTAATATAAGCAAAATTACAAAAACCTGTAATTTTAAAGACATTAAAGATGACATATATACATATAATATGCACATACATATGTGTAATGGTGTATTTTGTCCTAAACTAATAACAAAAAAAAAAGCAACCCAAAAGAAATAATATGAAGAGACATTTCACAGAAATGTAACTCCTTGTCCAAGAAACAGTGAAAGAATGGCAGAAAAGTTAACTAGATAATCTAACCAAGTTCTGGCAACAATTTAAAGTAGAGAATAGTTATATAGAGTATAAATGAGTATAAATCACTACACCACACCAAAAAGGAATGTGGCAATATCTAACCAAGTCCCAGCAATTTTTCTTCTAACTGTAAGTTAGAACCTTCTGTTGAACCTGTGGTCCACAGAGAAGCAGAAATCAGTATCACCTTTAAGACTGTTGGAATTAGAGCCTCATCCAAGAACTATTGAAATCAGAATCTGCAATTTAATAAAATCCCCAGGTTATTTTCTTAACCATTAGAAGTGTGAGGAGCAGTGCAGTGACCTAAAAAATTCTTATGCATGTGGACAAGGACATATTATAAGAACATTCCAATGGAGCTATTTCTCTCAAGTAGCCAAGTTATGTTATAAACAATCTAAACTTAAGTGGACAAATAAAACGTAGTACAAAGACACAAAATAGGATAAGATATAGAGCTTTAAGAAAATTACACTAAATCTGCAGATATCAACATGGGAGGAAATTTTTCAAAAAATATAATGAAATGTAAAAGATGCAGACATATAAATGATAGTCACTAATAAAAAACATGTAACAATACTATTTGACATTCACATATGTAGTTATAAGAACATGCACTGAGAATACGTGGGGGATAATGATGACAAAGGTCTGTGAAAAAATACAACAGTGGACTTCACTATACACATAATGCCTTACTTCCAAAAAAAAAACAAAAGCTAATATAGCAAAATGTTAAGGAAGGACTATCCTGAGTTTTTAATAAGTATTCATTTAATTATTATCTATACTTCTTTGTATCCTTGAGTATTTCATAAAAATAGTCTACAGTTTTTTAAATTCATTTTTTATTTTAAAAAAATTTTTAAAGTTTGTTTATTTTTGAGAGAGACAGAGCGGGAATGGGGTGGGGGAAGAGAGAAAGGGAGACACAGAATCTGAAGCAGGCTCCAGGCTCTGAGCTGTCAGCAAAGAGCCTGATGAGGGGCTCGAACTCATGAACCGCAAGATCATGACTTGAGCCAACATCAAACGCTTAACCAACTGAGCCACCCAGGCACCTCTCTACATGTTTTTTTAAATAATTATCAAAACATGTCCTGAACTCTTGAAACACAACATGGTACACTTGAAACTAATGAAACACTGCATGTTAACTACACAAGAATTAAAATAAGTTTATATAGTAAAACATTTTCCCCAATGTGAAAAAAGATATTACAAATCACTAAGAAATAGATTACATGAATAAGCGGTTCTTTTTTTCAAGTTATTTACAGAAAGAAAAGAGTGCACAGACAAGGGCGGGGAGAGAGGGGGGTGGGAGGGAGAGAGAATATCCCAAGTATGATCTGTGCTGTCAGCAAAGCCAAAACCAAGACTCAATCCCACAACTGCGAGGTCATGACCTGAAAAGAAATCAAGAGTCGATGCTCAACCAACTGGGGCACCCAGGTGCCCCCAGACAAGCAGTTCTTAAGAAACTGTTCATTAACACCAAAATATACTCAACCATAACTAACCAAATGCAAATCAAAACAATGAAATACTATTTTCCATCTAATTTCACAGAATGTGAAAACATCCAGTGTTGCCAAAACTGAGAACACTAGCCCCTCCCCAAAGAATCTGAAAGCAATTACACATTACTGACCAAAATGTACAAATTCTCTGTACACTGATTATACTGCTAAAATTCACCCTACAAATATATTCAAGAGATGCCTAAACCTGCAGCTTAGTCCATTAATATGTAAACTGATTAAATTATCCATGGAACCTGCTTGGTATTTTCTCTCTCTCTCCCCCCCCCTCAAAAAATAAACTTTCGGGGCGCCTGGGTGGCTTAGTCGGTTAAGCGTCCGACTTTCGCTTAGGTCATGATCTCGCGGTTCGTGGGTTCGAGCCCCGCGTCGGGCTCTGTGCTGACTGCCAGCTCAGAGCCTGGAGCCTATTTCAGTCTGTGACTCCCTCTCTCTCTGACCCTCCCCTGCTCACGCTGTCTCTCTCTCTCTCTCTCTCTCCTAGAAATAAATTAAAAAATTAAAAAAATAATAATAAAATAAACTTTAAAAATATATATATTCTGATGTTTGCTTAAAAACATTCTAGTATTTCACTTCTGAAAATTAGGCTACTATCTAGACTCCTATCTTAGGTCTAACACTTTGGAGCACATACTCATCTCTCTCAATCTCAGTTCCCTCCTTTATAAATGGGAGGGGGGAAAAAAGAATTTACTGCCATGATTTTTATAGCATTCAAATAAAGTGTTATATACAGTCACTGGCATATAATAATGACTCAAAACAACAGATACTACAATACCTGTAATGAGGAGAGACCATCTCTATCCCTTTACCTTTTACATACTTTAAATCTTTTTCTGGATTTCTTTAAAAAGTTCATTTAGCAATTTTTTCTCGGATGCTCACAATATGAGTCACTAGTTTACAAAAACTGTACACAGTAAACAAGAAGTTTCAATAAATTCCTCTACAAGTCTGACTGAACTTTCTGATCCTCTCTTAGCCTGAACTGCAAACAAACATTTCCAATACAAGTTGACATTGTTTACTTTATTAGAAGAAGTTTTACTAGGGGCACCTGCGTGCCTCAGTGTGTTAAGTGTCCAACTCTTGATTTCAGCTCAGGTCATAATCTCAAAGTTCCAGGGTTTGAGCCCGAGTCAGGCTCTGACAGCAGAGAGCCTGCTTGGGATTCTGTCTTCTCTCTGTCTCTCCAGCCCCTCAGGCTTGCACGCGCGTGCGCTCTCTCTCTCTCCCGCTCTCTCTCTCAAAAATAAGCTTAAAAAAAGGTTTTGGTAAATTTTAAACCACTGTTTTTTAGATGTTGCTGTAAAACAATCCAAAATACACTAATGCTACACTCTACCAACAGAAATAACTACAGAATACTGAATACAAATATGAACATGTACTAACTGTAGTGGAATGTCATGACAGGTTTATTTACTTTCAATTTAAAAAGAATAAAAATTCCCGCATTTTCTTATTTCCTACCACCCATTTGCTCTTTTAGTATCACACCCTGGAATCTTCTTTCTTTTTAAATTGTTTTTTAAGTGTATTTATTTATTTTAAGAGAGAGAGAGAGAGAGAGAGAGAGAGAGAGAGAGAGAGAGAGAGAGAGGAAGGGTGGTGGGGAGAATTCCAAACAGCCTCCACGCCAATCGCAGGGCCCATGCAGGGCTCTCCATCATGAATAGTGAGACCATGACCTGAGGTGAAATCAAGAGTCAGATGCTTAACCACTTAACTGAACCACCCAGGGCACCTTCACCCCTACATTTTTTTAAAGTAGCTTCCACACCCAGTGTGGGGCTGGAATCGAGGACCCCAAGATCAAGAGTCAACACGCTCTTCCAAATAAGCCAGGAGCCCCCCGAGTCTTCTAACAATACTATGAAAGGATATCTCAGCAGCCTATTCCAGGGATCATTTTATCATCCTTCCTACACTAAGATAACTGGAAGGAGAAGATTCTAAACCAAAAAGTTATCTAAAATTTTCCAGTATCTACAACCATTTCAGTTCAGTATTGCTTCAGTAATAAACATGTAATTCTTTAAAATGAAACTCAGGACCTATTAAAGGATGACAATCAGTAAAAATTTATATTTAATGGAATAAAAGAGAACAGAAAACCACCAAGAGATATATTACTGCACACAGGTATACTGACTTCTGTTTTACTTCTACTTGTGTATATACAAAAACATTCTGTAAAATTTACTTTTTATTGATTACTAATCAACAGCCTAAGTCAATGAATGCCCTATGCCAGACACAGAATCAACCACATGCAGTTTAAAATTTCACCACATGATGGGGCTGGAATTCTACACACCTCAGAAAACTGCTAAAATGCACTTCTAAAAACATTTTCACTTTTTATTTCAAGTCCTCTTATTATCCCTTCAAACAACAAATAAAGAATTCCATTAACTGAAGTAGAGAAACCCAGAGTAAATTAATGTCTGTTCCACTTATTTAATATAAGATTAAAAGGGCTCTGGGCAGAAAACAAAAAGGTTAATTATAAATGAGAATCTGTGAATAGCAATTTTGAGACACGAAAGGATAAGATGGAATTGAGATTTGGAATTGAGATTTAGAAACAGCAATCCCAATTCTCAAAATCATCATCATTATTCATGAAGACTTGTATCTAGAAAGGGTCAGGTGCAGGAAAGCAGTAAGGATTTCACCACATGTAATCTCAGATTAATATCTGAACTCTACTCTTGAAATCAATATTGTACTTTACGTTAAATAACTATAATTCAAATAAAAAGTAAATCAAAGTTTAAAATAAATAAATAAAAATGAATTACAGATTAAAATGATAGACCATGGGTAGCACCTGGGAGGCTCTATCAGTTAAGCATCTGACTCTTAACTTCAGCTCAGGTCAGCTGAGTTGGAGCTCCACATGGGCTCTGCACTTACAGTACATAGCCTACTTGGGATTCTCTCTCTCCCCCATTTTCTCTCTGCCCTCTCTGCCTGTCTTCCTCCCTCTTTTGTTCTCTTGCTCTCTCAAAATAATGGATATACTTAAAAAAAAAATTCAGGGAGCCTCGGTGACTCAGTCAAGTGTCCAACTCAGGTCATATCTCTCAGTCCATGAGTTCCCAGCCCCATACTGGGTTCTGTGCTAAAAGATCAGAGCCTGAAGCCTCCTTCAGATTCTGTCTCTCTCTCCCTCTCTCTGTCTCTCTCTCTCTCTGCACCTCCCCTGCTCACACTCGGTCTCTCTCCCTCTCAAAAATAAGTAAAACGTTAAAAAAAATTGTTTTTAAATAGGGGTACCTGTGTGGCTCAGTCGGTTAAGCACCAGACTCTTGATTTCAGCTCAGGTCATGATCTCATGATTGTGAGATTGAGCCCTGAGTTGGGCTCTGTGCTGACAGTGTGAGGCCTACTTGGGATTCTCACTCTCTGCCTCTCTTTCTGTCCCTCCCCCACTCACACTGTCTTTCTCAAACTAAATAAACTTTTTAAAAAGTTTAATAATAAACAAAATGGCAGACTGTAACATTTATGTGTTAAAGGAATCATTTTGATTTTTAAAAAATTATTCTCAAACTTTTTAATGTTTTGTAACTAACCTTCTAGGTGCCGGTAATTTTTATCAATTGGCTTGAAAATGAAAACAAGTCTTCTACCTATTTCAGATAAAGTAAACAAAAAAGAAAAAAGAAAGGTGGGGAGCAGTAAACTGTTACGTATCCAGGTTGTGAAGTAGGCACAAATTAAGAATGACCCCTAAATGGCTAGATTAGAGCAGTTGGGTATAACAGGGTGAGGAGCAAACTGCAGGGACCTTCACCGAAGAGGAAAGGGGGAAAACAGAGAATCTATAACAAAGAAGTGATCTCAGGGGCCTCTGGGTAGCTCAGTCAGTTAAGTATCCCGACTTTAGCTCAGGTCATGATCTTGAGGTTTGTGAATTTAAGCCCAGTGTCGGGCTCTGTGCTGACAGCTCAGAGCCTGGAATAAAGCTTCAGATTCTATGTCTCCTCTCTTACCCCTCCTCTGCTCATGCTCTGTCCTCTCTCTCAAAATTAAACCTTAAAAAGAAAAAAATTTTTTTAAACAAATGATCACAGTAGCTTAATCGATAGAAGTCTCCAATCTCAAATCCCATTTTATGGGCTATGAAATGAGATGTTTAATCACTTGACAGCATTCCAAATAGGTCCTATGTAAAGAAACAGAACAGGAAATGCATCCTGGATTCTAATCTAGGCTCACAGTAATTGTATCAACAGGCAACTCAATTTAACCTTTCAGAGAATTCATCTGAACAAAATTATGAGCCAAAACTATGGACCAATTATTATGATCGGACATGTCCTGACTAAGAAACGACTTTCCAAATTACAAAATTGTTCCCCTAAGAGCTGCTTTTAACAAACTGTTTTCATAAGAACTGTCTGTACCTAGATGAATACCTTAGCATGGGAGAGTATGATTAACAGGGAAACAGATAATTAAGCCTCTCTCTATTGCTCTGCATTACGGAAAAAACAAAGTCAAGGACAACTATTAAGCCAGATAGATTGATTCTAATCAACTCCAAGGTCCCTGTCTTACTTAGAATTTCTTTTTTTAAGTGTTTATTTTTGAGACAGAGAAAGAGCATGTGCACCCACACAGTGGAGGGGCAAAGAATGAGGAAGACAGAGGATCGGAAGCAGGTTCAGTTCTGATAGCAGACACCCTGATACAGGGCTCAAACTCAGGAACCATGAGATCATGACCTGAGCCGAACTCAAGACACTTAACTGACTGAGCCACCCAGGCACCACACTTAGGAAGTCTTTAAGTGAAAGACAACTGCAATGCCTAGCAAGTCTTACTCTAACTATTCTGTTTGGGTTTTTAAGTAAAATGAACATGTCTTAGATTACTAAGGCCTGATCTTTAACAGTGCAAAGTTTTCATCACTGCTGAAATTTTAGAGCTATGCCACTCAAATTCTTATGTATCTGAAAAAGTCTTCCAGTTACACTGAAAGACTTTAAAGTCCTCAAACTTTTCTTAAAAACAGTATAGACAGGAGTCCCTGGGTGGCTTAGTAGGTTAAGCGTCCAACTTTGGCTTAGGTCATAATCTCATGGCTCAGGAGTGGGAGCCCAGCAATGGGCTCTGTGCTGACAGCTCAGAGCCTGCAGCCTGCTTCGAATTCTGTGTCTCCCTCTCTCTCTGCCCATTCCCTCCTCGTGCTCTCTCTCTCTCTCAAAATAAACATTAAAAAAATTTTTTTTTAAAGAATAAAGGTAAGATGCAGAAGTTCAATGTATCCAACCAGTTTTAATCAAAATGTGTGGGGGATGCCTGGGTGGCTCAGTCAGTTAAGCATCCTTCTGATTTCAATTTCCAATTATCTTGATTACAGGGTTCATGGGATAGAGCTCTGAGTGGGGCTCTGTACTGACAGCACTGGGCCTGCTTGGAACTCTAACTCTCTCTCTCTCTCTCCCCCACCCACACACACACATGCACAGACACGTTCTCTCTCAAATAAATAAACTTTAAAAGAATAAAATGTGTGCAACTCTGATTACCACAGAAGACAACTGAAGTAAATGAAACAATTATGGTGATGATATACTGAAACGGACAGATTCAACATGAAATCATTCAGATGGTAACACAAATAAATATTAAAGCTTCACATTTTAGCCTCCTTTGTGTAGAACATGAACAAATGAGAGGCACACAAAAACACAAACAGAAATGCAAGAAAGAGTACCTTTGTTGATGATGGTGGAGTAGGAAAATTAAGCCAGGCTGGAGCAAAGTCATGCTGCGCCATTTAGGTCCAGTCTCTCCAACTCAGTGAAACAAGGCTTCAACACCTCATGGCAAGTCCCTGTCACATAAAAACGGAAGGAAATTAGGGCTGAAGCTCCTTGCCAAATTTATCTTCTCATGCTCTATCTCTTCTGAGTGACAAACTACTTTAAGATTCCAATTAATGAAATTCTAAAACATGCAAAATTACAGTAACAAAAACCAGATCAGAGGAGTGGGAGTGAGGACATGAAGGGAAGGGGTATGATTGCAAAAGGAAGGAGGAAGTTTTTGAGGTAACAGGGTTTTTATCTTGATTGTGGTTATACAAATGTACTCATCTATCAAAAGTCAAATTGTACACTTATAATACTGGCTAAATTCACTGTAAGTAAACTATTCCTCAGTAAACCTTATTTTTAAAATTACAATGGTCTAATCTGTCTAACAGACTAGACATCAAGTGTCTCTAGATGTGACACACTAGGATGCACAACAATACCTATAATATACTCTTGCTCTCACCCCCAGATGTAATCTGATATCTGATCTAACTACCAACTTTCAGGAAGTTCAACACAGAGGAACAAGTTAAAGGACATCTGAGGGAAATAATCCAGCAAATCCAGATCACAGGATAGAGGACAGGTCAAATGACCTGGGTCCCCCCCACCACTCCAACAAATAAATAGCTTTCAATAAATATGCAGCTAACCAAACACAACATGTGGGCCTTATACAGATCCTTATTCAAACCAACCTTTAAAGAATGAATGTTATGTATCAAAAATTTAAACATGAACTGAACATTAAATGACATTAAGAAATTATGAGTCAATTTAGATGTAATAATGGTTACTGTGACAGGGGTATATAAAGAAAAGAATGAAGTCTATTAAATTGATCCATTCGGAATCTGCTTTAAAATCAGCTTTAGGGGTGTCCAGGTGGCTTAGTCAGTTAAGGAACCCGATTCCTGATCAGGTCATGATCTCAAATTTCCTAAGGCAGAGCCCCAAAGATGGGTTCTCAAAGGACAGGGAGGAGGCTGTGTGGGATTTTCTTTCTCTCTGGGCAGGCAGAGAGGAGGCTGCTTGGGATTCTCTCTTTCTCTGCCACTCCCCTGCTCAGACATGAGCACTGTCTCTCAAAATAAACATTAAAAAAAATTTTTTTTTGTTTTAAAACCACATAATGCTCAACAGGGATATAGTTGAGAAAAGGCTGTGCATGTTTATAAATATTAGTACAGGAAGTGTATAAATACTTTTCCCCTTGTTACCAGTGTATTTGAAATTTTCCATAATTAAAATGACTTTTTAAAATTATAATCACAAAATCATCTTAAATGTTTTAGGAGCTACAGGTTTTCTGCACTCTAAATTTAACTTTTTGGGTGCCTCTATCAACTCCATCAATCTAAGATTCAAGTTGCTACCCCAATCTAAACAGTAAATTCATAGTGTTTTTTTTTTTTTTTTAAATAACGCAGAAGCCAACTCAGCAACTGTACTCATTTCATTATAAAGGTTAGACTACTGTCAATGAATGTATCAAATTTTTTATGCATCACCAAGGTCTGAGTTTACCAACGACAAATGTTTTATGTTTATAATTGCATAATCTCAAAAGCGAAATTTAAAAAAAAAAAAATCAATACCATTGTTAATCTTCCTTCTTCCAGATGCTTTCAAATATAATTTCTGTGGCAGATCCTTTAGTCACAACTTGCTAAAATACTTTGAAAAAAAGATTCTCAAATATTACAGAAATATTTTATTTTTACTATCCCAAACAGTAGGGATCAATTTAAAAAAAGGTTAAGAGTGGCCAGATACAAGAAACAGATACAAATGGTTAACTCACTATGGTAATGAAAATGTTCAAATGCTAAATGCTCAGGAGTCATGAGCCCAACATGGAAAAATCTTGATAAAATCTGAAACATCTGGGGCACATTCCAGTAACACATGTATGAAACAAATGGAAGAATATACCTAATCAAAATCAACTACATAAAAATTTAGGCATTCTAGTAAGCTATAATTCTACTACCACCTTACACTACATTTTGAAGTCTTATGAAATTAAAAGGAAAACTTAAGTGTTTTCAGATGTATAAAGGATTTTCATTATCTATTTTGACATGAAGCTACATACTAAGCTGCTTTGTGATGTTTGTGATAGGCTGTTACTTTTCCATCAACTTTTTGTTGGAAACTCTTAAAATTCAAGTTTCAATAACCAAATGGTATTGAAAAATTGTTTTTATATTTTATGCCAAAAATTCACAGGGAACTACAAGAAAACCTAAAATGACCAATAATCTAAACAATCTTCAAGTAGAAACTTATCTGCTAAAAATAATCCTTGGGTGGCAAAACACTAATATTACCTATTCATTTCCGCAATACCTTTAAATTTGATTTGAACCTAGTTTTGAAAGAATAAAGTATGAATAGCTAATGGTATAAGTTTTTGTGTCCTGAAAAAAAAGTAAAGAACACTTAAGAAAATATTATGGCATTTACATACTGTGTGAAAAAAATCATGATATGCTATCCCAAAATACGCCACTTTAACATAAAGGACAGTTTTGAGCTGAAGGCATTTTAGTTCCTGAAATCCCTTATCGATCTAAAAGCAGAGCCTCCCAAAAGAATGTATGAGTTGGCTGCCCTGGAGCAACTCTTCTCTGCAAAGATCCCCCCACCAAAAAAAATCAGTACCACACCCAGATACTGCCACAAACTATCATACCTCCCATCAATTTTCCTAAGGGTCCATTTACCTGTCTTTCCCAAGTCATCTTGTTTTTCCGTTAGTGGCCCTTCTCCACTACCTCTCTCCCCTCTATGGAATCAGGTAAAGAGTTAGCAAATTCTAACCTTCCCTAAGTTACTCCCTAGTGGGAGAACACTCTAATAGACTTCTATTTGTTTTCTTACTAATCTGTCTTTTGTCAGTCTAATTTACTGAGGCCCACACCAGGGAACCTAGGAGAATACAAGAAATTTTACCCCTTACCTGCATAAAGGCAAATTAAACTTTCAAAACTGCCACCCTACAATTTTCTTTTAACCTCACTTAGTGCCATCAGAATTCATTCTATCTTACTTTCCATTCATAATACTGGAGCCAAATTGTGTCCCCACTGTCCCCACAAATTCCCATATCCACATTTTAACTCCCCAACCTCAGAATATATCAATATTTGGAGATAAAGGCTTTAATCAAATGATTACTTAAATGAAAGTATTAGGGTGGGTCCCATTCCAATACTCTGCGTGCTTGTTTTAAGAGGAGGAAATCTGGACACAGTGAGACAACAGGGTTGCACAGGAGAGAGACCATGTGAAGAGACAAGAGGGTGGTTATCTGCAGACCAAGGAGAGAGGTCTCAGAGGAAACCAAACCTGTTGGCATCTTGACCTTGGACTTTAAGGTTCCAAACTGTGACAAAATAAATTTATTTAAGACACTCAGTTTGTGTTATTTTGTTACAACTTCCCTGCGAAATGTTAAAAAGAAACAAAAGGCCCAAACCTCAGTCACTTCTGCTAAGCCCCAAACCAACAAACCAGGACATTAATATGTAACCTGACTGTGCTTTCAGACCCTCCCAGAAATCAAATCTTAGCTGGTCAGTCTGGAATTTCCTGGTCAGCACTAGTGAGGTAATCATCTGATAGACCCCTTCCATGCCCTAATGAAAGATAAAGTAGTCCACTTTTCCCCTGTCCCTGGCCTCTTCTGCCTATAAAAGCCTGCCATTTTGTATGCCTTCTAGGAGCTCTTTTCTGTTTGACAGATGGTATGGCAACCCATTCATGAACCTCTGAAAAAAAACCATTTTGATCTTTAAATTTACTATGATGGATTCTTAACACAAACTAATAAAAACAATATCAGAAATACACTATCAAAAATGTTTCTATGTAACTAATACTTATAGGAAACTGCTAGGGTGGGAGTGTGCAAATCAACAGTCCTATTAATACCCCAGTAATTCCAGGTTATTAGGAATCTTCCACCAGATCCATTAGAACCTCTGATGGCCCATATGGACATAAACAATTAAGATTTTTAAATGCTGATGGTATGATAATTACTAATTTCTAATCTCAACCAACTTACAACTGGTTCATGAATAAATGCCTTAAGTCTAAAACATCAAATTCCCCCAGTGGAAAACTAGTTCTGAAAAAAATCATAATTGAATAATTGAAATACTGTACATTTGTAAGTGCATGCGCCAGACTTAAAAATCACTAACTAATATCCAAAATGGAGTCCTTCAGATTGAAAAATGCACTTTGGCAAAAAGTACACAAATAGTATGTTTTTTCCTATTTCCTATGATGCTTTTACTTCTGAAGCCACCAAATTTGTGCCAAATATGTTCAATAGAAAGCTCAAATTCAGATAAACAGCGAACTTACTATTTTTGTAATGGTTTACATTTCAGATACCATAAATAAACTTTAGAAGTCACAAAGCCCATCAAAAACATGCAGAATCAACTATGAGGTAAGGCATTTTAACTTTTTAACTAAGATTTCTTTCTTTTTATTAATTCTTTTCTTTTAATTTACATCCAAGTTAGTTAGCATTAACTAAGATAGATTTTTAATAAAGAACACAGGTTTCAGACTCCAATGGAACTGGATTCAAATCAACTCAACCAGTTACTAGGCTGGATGACTTTGGAAAGTTAACACCAAAATGTTTCTTCTCTTCATTAAAACTTAAGACAACTACAAGTTACCTTTCAAGATCCAACTTGAAAACCTATTAAAGTTCTAAAAAGACAACTACCCTTTATTACCAGACTATCTACATACAATCCTTTAATAAGGTTAACTTCCATTTAGCCCAACTGCTCACAATCCTTCACTCATAAGGTAAGAACCAGAAGACAACTCTTCAAATTCACCTATGAAATAATAAACCTGTGAAATACTACTTTAGGATAAGCTAAGTTTAATATATTAATAGATTTTATTTAAAAAGTGTATCTTCCTCTTTCCAATTCAGGACTAGTTATTAAGTGGTAGGAAAGCAGAGGAACCAGGGATCCAGATGTTAAGAGTCAGAGTAGAGATGAGAGGATATCAACATCTGGGAGTGGTCAAGCACAGGATGTCAATATCAAAACAAGGTGAGGAAGGATATCCATGGAGAGGGACAGCCAGGGATGGGACACTGACCCCAAAAGAGTAATAAGGAAAGCATACATGTGGGGGGAAGAAAGGAGTGATCACAGTCAAGAGGCTAAGCAAGTAGAGGTGGGTATCCACATGGGGCAGTTTACAGTGGCTACAACAGAAAATAGATTCTATACAGGGGAAATAATCAAATAAGTATTTAGAATAATGAAAGATTATGTTTCATACTTTTCAAAAAACAGTAACTACTAACAGAAAGGGTAAAAATAAAGTGAAATCTGTGGTGTTGTATCAGTACCATTAATGATTAATTCGGTCAATTTAACAATACTAAGTAAAAAATAATGAAATAACGTTCACATATAACCATAAAGGTAAGTATTCCTGTTTATGTATATATACCTCTCCCAACTCTACACTAAAAGAACGTGAGCATAGTGACTCCAATACAATGAGTATACTTAACACTGGACTTTGGCTTCTAAAAACAGTTTTACACTAAACACAACCAGGGCTTTCAGAAATAGCTGACTCTAGGGTTGGGGAAAGATGACAAAATATGCCCAGAGTATTTTATTTTAGCAAAAAGCAATGAAGTGTCCAAATAATGATTATGAAATATCAAAAGGACATAGAAACCAGCTTGAACGGGTTCCCAAGGGCCAAATCAGAGACAAGACGAACATTAAAAATAAGAATACACACGAGAAGGACATCAACACAAAACTGGCCAAAGAAAAAAAAAAAAAAAGGAATTCCAAGATCCTACCCCGTGAGAGAAACACCAAAAATCAATCTGTCAGAATCAGCTTTGTCAGAAGTCTTAAACAGTCACAACTCTTAGAGCAACCAAGCAAATACTGAATCCTGAAAATGCAAACTTAAAAACAGTAGGAAAGCTTTATGGCACTTTTACTTGCCATTGTTGACTCCCATCTCTCCCTAGCATACTGGAGGTCCTGAAGCCAGTGTGGCTCTGTTTCTAGAATGAGAAGACCTTATTCTCAAAGGATTATGTTTGTCTGTATAAACCTGTCTGGGGAGCTGAGGAACAAGCTAACATAGAAAGAAAAACTGCTAAGCTAGAGGCATTCCTCCAAAATATTATAAAGCATAAGAATCACCTCCTCCTTGGGACCAAGGTTTATAACTGAGTAAACAATAGCACACCCAAAGCCTGTAAAAAAAAAGACCAAGACAGAATTTCTTTGGGAAATTATGACATTGCAGAGAACTCCCTCATACCAGGAGGCTTAAAAAACCANTGAAGGGAAAAAAAAAAAAAAAAAAACCCCGAGAAGACCCTCAACTTTCACCAGAGATTGATCTATAGTTTCAACAAAAGCAGGAAATGAAGTCTAGGTTGTAATCTATGTGGCAAACATTGAAGAAATTCCCCAACAAAGACCTAACAGGCAAAGAATGGGAGAGTTAAATTACTTTTTAATTTTCCTTTATTTCTATTCCTTTTTGGCTCCAGACATGCATCTGCAACAAAACACTAACTGAACATGGTTAAAGGTGTCTCTACTTAGGTAAAAGTGGTTCTTGTTTGAAAAGCTCTCAGAGTAGCAGTATCCATGGAGAGCAGAAATAAAACTGTTACTGTATTCCACTAAAATTACTTACTGTAACCCAATGAATGTTCAGTCAAGTCTGCAACCTGTGAGCACTAAGAGTTGGTACCTTGTTTGACCCACGTGTAAAAAGATCTACAATCTTCAGACAAGATAACTTACTGATCCTGATATTTACACTTTTATATTGTGTTCATTGTGGATTTTTACATTACTTAATTTCAGGAAAATATTAATCATCTCACATGCTCCATAGGTAAACCTTGAAGTATTTGTGGTATTTTGGAAAGCTTCTTAGAGATGCTAGTCCACACTCTTCCTGGTGCTGGTATCACTGAAATCAGTTCCTTTCTTGTTTCACCATCACTCATTTCTCTACCTTTGGATTTTATCTGCACTGAGGGGCTAAATCTGGTGTATTCAGGACCCTCAAAAGCCAGGTGCTTTTGCACCCATCTCTGCACCACAGCTACAAAAAGACTTGTAGGACAACATCAAACATACCAACATACACCATAGTGTAAGTATATAACATATGCATACTACCTATTAAAATTCCAACTTCCTTTTTTTGCATAAACAGAAAAGCCATTCTCAAATTCTCTTGGAACTGCAAGGGATCCCAAATATCCAAAACAATACTGCGAAAACAGTGCATTTACAGAACTCACATTTTTGTATTTCAAAACTTATTACAAAGCTACAAAAATAAAATCACAGTATCAAAAGGATATATAAACCACAAGGAGTCCAGAAATGAGGTCATACATGTATGGCCTGTTAATTTTTGACCAGAACACTAAGACCATTTAAGAGGGGAAAAGAACAGTCTTTTCAACAAATGGTGCTGAGACCAGTGGATATTCAATGGACTACACTATTCATACCATATACAAAAATAAGCTCAAAATGGATCAAAGACCTAACTATAAAAGCTATCAGAAGAAGACATAGATCAAGTTTTATGATCTTGGATTTGGCAATGGATTTTCAGGTGACCCAAGAGCATAAATAACAACAGGGGAAAAAATGGCCTTCATAAAAATACAAAACTTTTATGGCAAAAGATATAATCTAGAAGATGAAAAGACAACTGACAGAATGAGAGAAAATATTTGCAAATCCTATCTAATTAGGATCTAACATCAAAGATATAAAAAGAACTCTTACAACTCAACAACAAACAACCCAATTTTAAAATGGGCAAAGGACTAGGGGCTCAGCTGGTTAAGCATCCCACTCTTGATTTTGGGTCAGGTCACAATCCCCTGGTGGAGACTGGCTTCAGGTCGCAATCTCCTGGTGGAGACAACATTCTAATGGTGCGAGGCCTGCTTGGGATTCTCTCTCTCCCTCTCTCTGCCCCTCCTCCAGGTACACGCTTGTCACGCTCTCACTCTCTCAAAATAAGTATTTAAAATGGGCAAAGGACTTGAACAGACATTTCTTCCTACTTCCCTAATGAAAACAAAGGTTAAAAAAAAAAACAAAACAAAAAACAGTTTACAGCAATGTCAGTGAAGATATGAGAGGGAGTGCCTGGATGGCTCAGTTGGTTAAGTGTCCAACTTCAGCTCAGTTCATAATCTCAGTTTGTGGATTTCAGCCCCGCATTGAGATCTGTGTTGACAGCTCAGAGCCTGGAGCCAGCTCCAGATTCTGTGTCTTCCTCTCAATCTGTTCCTTCCCTGCTTGTGCTCTGTCTCTCGCTCTCTCTTAAAAAGTAAATAAACATTAAAAAATAAGAAGATATCAGAGAAATTGGTACCCTTTGACATTGTCAGTAGAAAGGTAAATTGATGCAAGCACTATGGAAAATTTCCAGAACTCCTCGAAAAGTTAAATATATATACCATATGACCCAGCAATACTCTATATATTTATCCAAAAGAACTGAAAATGGGTATTCAAATACCTGTACACCAGTGTTCAACACCAGGTCTACTCACAACAGCCAAGAAGTGGAATATCCAAATTTCCATCACACATCAGTATGTAAACAAAATGTGGTTAATATAAAGTCAGTGTAAGGAATGATGTACTGACAAATGCTAAAAGTTAACCCAAAAACGTGCTAAGTGGTAAAAGAAGCCAGACAAAAGACCACATATTGCACAATTCCAGTTATATGAAATATCAATAATAAGTAAATCCACAGAGATGAAAGGCCAACTGGTGGTTGCCAAAGATTGCTTGGAGTGAGGAATGGGGAGTGACTGCTAAATGGATACATATTTTTCCTTTAGGGTGACAAAATGTTCCAGAACTCCATAATGCTGGTTTTACACCACTGTGAATGTACTAAATGCCACTGAATTGTGTTTTAAAATGGTTAACTTCAGGGGTGCCTTGATAGCTCAATCAGTTGAGCATCCAACTCTTGATTTTGGTTCAGGTTATGACCTCAGGGTCATAGGATCAAGCCCCAAGCATTGAACATGGAGGCTACTTGGGATTCTCTTTCCCTCTGTGTGCCCCTCTCCCCAGCTTGCATGCACACACTACCTCTCGCTAAAAAATAACAACATGCTTTTTAAAATAACATGGATGGGGCCCCTGGGTGGCTCAGTCAGTTAAGTATCCAACTTCAGCACAAGTCATGATCTCATGGTTTGTGAGTTCGAGCCCCACATCAAGCTGTGCTGACAGCTCAGAGCCTAGAGCCTGCTTCGGATTCTGTCTCCCTCTCTGCTCATGCCCCTGCTCATGGTATGTCTGTCTGTCTCTCTCTCTCTCTCAGAAATAAACATTAAAATTTTTTTTTAAAGGTGAAGGTTAATGTAAAATTGATACATTATTTATAATAAATAAATGATTAACTTTATATAATGTGACTTTCATGTTAATAAAAATAAGAATGTTATACTACAACTATGAATAAAACACCATGAATCTGGATATAAAGGCATACACTGAAAAATTAAAAAAGACGTTATTTATACAATTTCAAAGTACCACCTCCCTCCAAAACAAAAACAAAACCACTTACTACAGCTCTGTAGTGAAGGGGCCAAGCAAAGAACCTGGGAAATCCTTAATCAACAGATCAAAGTGAACGTGATCAGTTACAGAACAAACTAAAATAGTGTACCAAAAGACAGAATTCAATCAGCAAGAGAGCACTACTTTACTTTATAATATTCTAGCCAAAGATGCATAACCCAAACAAGCACAGCCTGTCTGAACAGCAGAAATGCCAATCTGAAAGGGGTTATACTACAATAACTGGCCCATAATCTTCATGTATCAGGTTATAAAAGGAAAATTATTTTTAAAAAATGATCAGTCTATTGACACATATTCTAACTTTTGAAAACTAATACTATGACATCTTGTTTCACTGAAATTTTGTTTTCACTATAGTAATACCATTAATGAAACTCTTATTAATATTTAAGTAGGCATGTACTAAGTGCTAGGTGATTTCCACACTTCCCTAATACAAAGTAAAAGAGACCTCTCTCCAGCAGATTTTGTTTCCATAGGTCTTAAACAGAGCCTACAAATGTTTTTAAACCAACATTTACAGTGATGATCAATGAGGCGCCTGGGCGGTTCAGTTAGTTAACAAGCTCAAGTCATGATCTCTTGGTTTGTGGGTTCCGGTCAGGCATCAGGCTCTGTGCTGACATTGCAGAGTCTGGAGCCTGCTTCGGATTCTGGGTCTCCCTCTCTCTGCCTCTGTCCCACTCACGCTTTGTTTCTCTCTCAAAAATAGATAAACGTTAAAATAAGTAAGTGATGATCGTCAAGAAAGGATGGTAAACCCCACAATAAATACCAAGAAGAAAAAAATTCCTTGCCTAAGGGACCATGGTCACTAAAGGAAAATATTCTATTGCTTGGCTGTATTTTACTGTTTGGACCATGAAACAATCTCCAGTATCTTCTGTTAACAAACTCTTAATTATAAACAAATATAACAGAACATTAAAAATTTTCACAAGAAATCTAGAGTATTACAAATTTTTATCCTTTAAAAAGGTTCATTTTTAGGGGCGCCTGGGTGGCTCAAGTCAATTAAGCTTCCGACTTCAACTCAGGTCATGATCTCATGGTTCGTGGGTTTGAGCCCAACATCGGGCTCAGTGATGACAGCTCAGAGCCTGGGGCCTGCTTCAGATTCTGTGTCTCCCTCTATCCCTGCCCCTCCACCACTCATGCTCTCTCTCTCTCTGTCTCAAAAATAAAACATTTTTTAGAAAGGTTCATTTTAATGCCTCCTTTATCCTGGAATTTTGTTAGATAGTTACGCTCTTCCATTTACTTCTTTAATTGTTCAGAACCTTTCCATGCTTTGCTTACACAATCCACCCCCCCCCAAAAAAACAGAATACTAGAGAACTCTTATTATTAAATTGCCACATATAAAAATTGCTATGTTCACCCTTCAAGAAGAATTTTAAGGAGAAAATAAATCATTACTGAAAACAGGATGCTTCTATATCTCAAGTTTCTAAACTACTAAAAGGTACAATACACAGAACTCAGGATGGATCTTTGAAACATAAAATGCACTGATTTAATTTTCCTATAAAATTCACTTTAAAAAAAAAAGCCTTATCCTATAAACAAATTTTTGCTCAGTGAGTTTCTTTCCTCACAAAACTCAAGTAGGTTAAGTCATCCCTGAATTTTTTTTTCCTAACTCAACCTGTGGGACCCTTTTTCTTATAAGAATTGATAATGGTATATTATGATTTAGAATTATAATGCAAACAAATTGGTCAATTAGAATAAAACTATTCAAATAAACTCAATTACTGAACAGCCAATGTGGTGAAAACAAAGTCAAAACAGTAAAGATCCTTAAAGGCTCCAGAAGGCCGTCCCTCTAGAGCTAACACTGAGTTAAGTAATTGTTAAAATAANTACACTTTAAAAAAAAAAAAAAAAAAGAACAAAACATACTGGGATCAGCCTAAACATGTGCTCTGAAAAAGGGGCCAATTTACCAAAAGATAAGCAATCTACCCCTAAGCTACAGTCATTATTGATAGGACCTGGACAAGAACTCAAGATCCTCCTGCCTCAAAAGCCTTGCTTGCTCTTTTTTTTTCCTTTTTAAAGTTTATTTTTGAGAGGGGGGCGGCAGAGAAAAAGGGAGAAACAGAACTTGAAACAGGCTCCAGGCTCTGAGCTGTCAGCACAGAGCCCAACTGGGAACTCGAACCCACGAACTGCGAAATCATGACCCAACTGAAGTCAGAGGCTGAACTGACTTGAGCCACCCTGGCACCCTTTGCTTGCTCTTTTAATACCAGGATCTCTCAAGTTCTCCAACACAAATTGCTTAAAGTTAACTCATTCATTCTCTTGCCTTGCCGCTTGCCAAATATATTTTCAGAAAGTAACCAAAATAACTTATCTTCAAGTTTCATTTCTCTTTTATAGGAAAATTCTGCTTTCCATAAAGAAACATTTCTGATAGATTTGCTTGGTGAATAACAATTTGTCCATAAACATTTGTGGAGTAGCTACTCTAAACAAGCACTATAAACAATACTCTCCTCCACAAGAATGCATACTACTATGGAATGAAGAAAGAGGGGCAGGGGAAGAAAGTGAAGAGGCAGGGGGATTAGCGCATTCTTTCTGGTACCAGGAGTAGCAATTCCAAGTCAAAAGAAAAAAGGTGCAATTAATGGTAAGGATTATCCTCCAACTACCAAGATGTGAAATGCAGCAGACTAAATTATTATAATAATCAAAATAATTCCATAATTGGTTACGTTGTGCTGAAACTTCACATCAGATTTGCAAAGAACAGAAATGCTGACTATAAGGACTGAACGGGATAGAGACAGAAAATTACTGACACAAGTTAATTGTGGAAAAAACATGGGAAAAATTTTTATAATCTCAGAAGGGGTGAGGAAAGCCTTTCCTAAGTATGACACACGAAACAGAAGGGATAAAAATAAATTTATATATTCAAATATAAGCATAAACACAAAAAAACACTCTCCATGACAAAATTCACAAACAAGTCAAAGGAAACATGGGGGAATACTCCTTACAGAGAGTATATACAAAGGGTTGACTTCCCTTCATATAAAATGTTCCTACAAATCAACAAAAAAAAGAACTTCAAAATGAAAGAATATAAACAGAGTTGACATGGGGCGCCTGGGTGGCTCCACTGGTTAAGCATCCAACTTCGACTCAGGTCACGATCTCACGGTTCACGGGTTTAAGCCCCGCGTCAGGCTCTGTGATGACAGCAAGCTCAGAGCCTGGAGACTTTCAGATTCTTTATCTCCTTCTCTCTCTGAACCTCCCCTGCTCACACTGTCTCTGTCTCTGTCTCTCTCAGAAATAAAACATTAAAAAAATTTTTTTAAATAAATAGAGTTGACAGAAAAGGGTCCTATTTATGAAAAATTCCCATTCTAAGTCAAAATGCAAAATACCTAAGGAAAAAAATCTGATACCATATTAGCACTGGGACTTTAAGTTGTTATACCACTATGATGAGCACCTTAGCATAGAACTCAAGATTACACTCAGAAATTCCACTTATAAAGAATGTATATTCTCCCTACCCATGGGAGGGGCGCCTGGGTAGCTCAGTCGGTTAAGCGACTGACTTCGGCTCAGGTCATGATCTCGCGGTTCGTGGGTTCCAGCCCCGCATCAGGCTCTGTGCTGACAGCTAGCTCACAGCCTGGAGCCTGTTTCCGATTCTGTGTCTACCTCTCTCTGACCCTCCTCTGCTTGTGCCATCTGTCTCTCTCTCAGAAATAAACANCCCCATGGGACACCTAGGTGTCTCCATTGATTAAGTGTCAGACTCTTGATTTCAGCTCAAGCATGATCCCAGGGTTATGAGATCGAGGTCAGTGCTGGGGTCTGTGCTAACAGTACAAAACCTGCTTGGGATTCTTTTCTGTCTCCCTCTTTCTGCCTCTCCAGTGAGCTCACTCTCGCTCGCTCGCTCTCTCTCTCAAAAATAAACTTAAATAAAATAAAAAATAAAAATAGAATAAAAAAAGAATGTACTCCACATTTACAAGGATACTAGCATTATTTCTAATACTAAAAAAAAAAAGTGCTTATACACACTTAAAGGCTCTACAGAAAAATATATAAAATAGTGGTTTCTTCAGATAAGAACCAGTATTGGGAAAGAGGCATGAGGGAGTGACCTCTAAAACCCTTTGTACCTTTTGTAATTTACAATAGGTGCATGTGTCCAAAATAATTTTAAATTCTGCTTACTGACTTAACTTTACCAGTTATTGAATCCTCAAACTTTGACATTACCCATCTTTTTCTGCAGCCAAATAAGGCCAAAAGCAGCAAACAAGTTTCAACCAATGAATTCATAAAATGAACCTAACACTATAAACTAGTCATGTCACACAAAGAGTTCAGAGATAGGATCCTTGATATGAAATTAAAGATGTGGAAATTCAAGTACCTTAACTTATTATGAAGACAATAACTAAAAATAAATACTAAATATATACACACATATATCCACAAACACTACTAGCTAGGAAATTTGCATAGGACTTTAAAAGTATCTCATTTAGTGCTCAGTACATCCTAAGGAGATTGCTATACTCTTTTCTTCCAAAAAAAAAAAAAAAAGATAAATCAGTTTTTATATAGACATGAATCACACTTTAAAGTTTCCAAGATCAAAAATAAATAAAGTTCCCAAAGTCTGGGGCACATGGGTGGCTCAGTCAGTTAAGTGACCGACTCCTGATCTCTACTCAGGTCATCACCTCATGGTTCATGAGTTCAAGGCCCACATCAGGCTCTATGCTGATGGCACAGAGGCTGCTTGGGATTCTGTTTCTCTTCCCCTCTGCCCCTCACCTACTTGTGTTCTCGCTTTCAAAATAAGGAAGCTTAAAAAAAACAAAGTTCCCAAGGTCCCACCAGTCGGTGATAGGTAAAGTTATTTTTTTAAAGCTTTGTAAACAAATGTTTAATTTATTTATTTTAATAAAGAGAGCAAAGCTTAGGAAAGGAGCAGAGGAAGGCAGGGAGAATCCCACGCAGGGTCTGCGCTATCAGTACAGAGCCTGACAGAAACCTTGATCTCATGAGCCCTGGGATCATGACCTGAGCCATCGGACACTTAATGGAGCACACCACCCAGGCGCCCCTGAAATTCATATTTACATATCTACCTATTTACATATTATAACTGAGAATACATTAGATAAAAATCTTACCTTATACAAAATATTAACCTTAATAAGAGCTATATAAGTAATTCCCTAAGTTCTGAGTGTTAGCTTTAGTCTCATCTGTCAGGCACTGCCTTAAGGTATAGCTACAACCATACAAAATACAATCTTAATTTCCCAAACACATAGAACGAGAATACTTTAAGCTACCACTGCAGTCATAACTTGCTTTGCACTAACCTAAGCCAACTCTGTCCCCAGACTCTGTCCTCTCACCAGATTGTCCTTGAAAGTCCTAATTTAAAGGACTAAGTTGAAAACATTTTCACTCACTTGTCCCCATTTCTACAATGTCACTTATAACGAATCATTTTTAATGGAAGAGACCAAAGACTAATTCATTTGAAAAATCTGAAAACTATCAGTTGTCTTAAAGGAAAAAACTGAGGCAACTAAGTTATATAGGAAAATTTCTTAAAACACCTTATCGGGAGAATGCATTTTTCAAGCAGTATTCAACCTAGCTCGTGTTACTTGAAATAATAATTTCATCACTCACTGTAAGAGCCTTAAGTTTAGCATCCTTCTAGAGCTTTGGTAAGTATAGACCTTTATAACCAACCTTTAACATGCTCTTAGAAAGAACCAAAAGCAAGATCACACTGAGAAAATTAGTAATACCAAAAATAATTGAAACTCGTATGGGCACATATCTCCTTTTGTATCTTCAAAGAGGAACCATAAAAAGATTATGTCTCCTCAAAAAAAGACATTAGTTAATACAGATGAATTGCCAGGGCCTTTCTCATTTCTGAAAATGAGGAGCCAAAAATTCTCTTCATGCACTTATTTCAGAGTTACTCCTTGAAACCTAAAGTGTGTTTTATCTTTTTAAACCTGAGAGAACAATTTTACTAGGTTTTAATCCCTCCAACTCAACAGTTCAAACTACGGAACATTTTTAAAAGCAAGGGTCATAACGCAGAAGTCCTTAACAATCAGTCGCTTCAATAAGCTAACAGCAAATCAGAAGCCAGTCTTAAATCTAGCAACAGACTAAAAGCTCAAAAAACAAATTATTTAAGTCTAGGCAGATTAAAACAGCTACTGAATGATTTGGCAACGAAGTAACTAGGCTATAAATAATGCCCTAACAAATTTCTCCTAGTCCTCCAACAGTTAAACAGCAGTGCTATAATAAAAATACCACCTGCACGTACTCAAACGTGGGGACAAAGTAAGTTAACCTAAATTATCTAAAATGTTAAATTCTTTTAGTCTGCAACTAATTGCATTAGGAATAAAACAAATAAATGAGACAAGGTCCCTGCCCTCAGAAGATTAAGTGATAAATATGGCTGAAAGTAAACAAGATAGAGAGACTGGGCTTTCAATGAAATAAATAGGATAAACAGATTAAGAAAGAGACACCAAAGGGTATAGGAAGGGAGGCTGCCAATTTCACACAGAATGGTTGAGAGTCACTTAGAATATAACATATACACTAAAAGTGAGGTAAGAAAGGGAAAACAGAAAAAAGGAGTATGCATAACAGCCCTAAGACAGGAAGGAAAATGCCTTGGGTGTTCAAAGAGCAAGAGCGCCAGCCAAAGACCAATGGTCTCAGAAGACCTTAAGGAAAGCTGGAAAGAAATGGAAGGGACAAACAATGCATAAATGTTTACAGCGTAGAGTCTACATGTTATGTGTATATTCAGTGGGTAAACACCCTGCTCTGTGAATAATAAACTACAAGGGTGCAAGAATGGAAGAGGAACAAAGTTACAAGGCTACAGCAGCAGTTCTGGTTACAGAAGGTGGTAGCTTGGATAAGTCCAGTGGCAGTGAATAAAAATGGACATATTTCAAATAGATTTGCTAACTGATTAAATGGGAGAAAAAGAAATCAAAGGTGATTGCCACATTTTTTAGCTTGAATAGGTGGATTGTGTAGCTATTTATTGAGCTAGGAAAGAATGGAGAAAATACAGAGCTAAGTAAGACTCAAAAAAGTGCAGTTTTGGACACATTAAACCTGTAAACTAAATGGAGACGTCAAGAAGACACTTAAATTACAAGAGTAGAATATGGGGAATAGAGGTTGATTGGAGATTTAAATGTGAAATCATTTGTGTACCATAACAATGCTACCATATCCCAAGTTACAGAAATGTTACCTCAAAAGAAGGCAACGCATTATGTTTTCATCAATTTTAAATGCTCTAAAATGCAACCTAAATATACTTGTTTTCGGCTTAGTCCTGTCCTTTCAACTTACATTTACCTATGCTCCCAATCTACAATATCTCTCTCTCCTGGTTGATCATAATGGTCTTCAATCACTACTACCTATGTGATGAAGCCAGGAGAATACTGCTAATAATGTCTACATCATTTTACAATTTCAAAGAATTCAGCACTAATTATTTCACTGGATTCTAAGGAATAATCTTGCGAAGCAGGAAAGAACTAGGTTTATCAGAGCAAGAAATAAGTCTTATAGGGGCACCTGGGTGGCTCAGTCAGTTAAGTGTCCAACTTCGGCTCAGGTCATCATCTCACAGTTCGTGGGTTCGAGTCCCGAGTCGGGCTCTGTGCTGACAGCTAACTCACAGCCTGGAGCTTGTTTCAGATTCTGTGTCTCCCTCTCTCTCTGACCCTCCCCTGCTCACGCTGTCTCTCTCTCTCTCAGAAATAAATAAAACATTAAAAAAAAAAGTCTTATAAAGGCTGCCCTGACCATCATTAAATAGGTATTATTTACTAGAAGTGAAGAAACCACAATTCAAATTTAAGGACTCTGCATTCACAAAACTTCAGAGCAGACCAACTAGATGAATTCAGAAATCATACATTTTTGCCTTACTAAATGTTTGGTACAAGAGTGCCTAGATGGCTCAGTTAAGTATCCAACTCTTGATTTCAGCTTAGGTCATAATCTCATGGTTCCTGAGCTCAAGTCCCTCATCAGGCTCCATGCTGACAGTAGAGAGCCTGCTTGGGATTCTCTCTCTGCTCCTGCCCCACTTGTGCGGTCAAAATAAACTAAAAATAATAATAATAATAATAAAATAAATCAGTACATATGAAAGAGTAGGCACTAAAAACATCTGCTGAGGCAGTGAACATCTCTAGCAGACTAGCACTCAAGAATCCCAGAACCAATGGTAAGTCAGTGTTTTACAGTAAGTTGATAGTTTGTGTCCTCGTTTCTCACTTCCACCAAAGAAATATTTTCATCTATGTTCAAGTACAAATTAGACAATATCAAACATTTCAAGCCCCTCAAAAGAAGATTGCTCTATCGACTTACTTTGCAACAGGTCTTACATGCCCATAAAAACAATTTCTCCTTTTAGTTCACATTTCCCATAAAAGATTTTAGAAAGCAAAAGATATGAGGATTTTAAAATAAGGCAGAAAAATCCTATGCTAGCATTTGTATTTATCAACTACTGCCTTAACATATATGGCAATGATGAATACACCAACAGTTCCCAACAGAGTCAACTGATTCTCAACAGAGGTATTTCAAAGTGATTCAATGGAAAACAAAATGTTCTCAATAAATGGTACTGGAAATAGTCAAAACAAACAAAAGGTACTGGGGCAACTGAACATCTATAGTATAAAAAAAAAAAAGAACCTCAACCCGTTGCTCATACCACATGCAAAAGGAAGAAAAAATCACTCAAAATGCATCACAGATCTAAAATTATAAACTAACCTACAAGATTTCTAGAAGAAAGCAAGACAAAATCCTGCAATCATGGATTAAAGAAAGATTTCTAGGAGACTAGGAGAAATTCTGTGCAAAGCATGTATCTCACATACTTATATCCAAAAATACATAAACAATTCTTACAATTCAACAAGACGATCTCATCTTTTTTAAACTCAACGGGCGTCTGCGTGGCTCAGTCAGTTGAGCGTCCAACTCTTGGTTCCAGCTCAGATCACAATTTCATGGTTCGTGAGATGAAGCCCTGAGTGGGGCTCTGTGCTGACAGCACGGAGCCTGCCTGGAATTCTCCCTCTCCGTCTCTACCCCTCGCCAGCTCACACTTGTGCACTCACAAAATAAATAAACTTAAAAAAAAAAACCCACAATGCTAATTCAAACTATACACCCACTCCATGGATAAAATTAAAAGACTGACATCAAATACTGGTGAGAATACAGAACTATGTACCATACTGCTGGTGCAAATGCATACAGTTTAGTGTCTCTGTAAAACACTTTCGTAGGTTTTCAGCAGAGTTAAACACACAAATTCATGACCCTGCGATCATACTGCTAGGTAATTTTCCCAAGAGAAATGAAAACACTTCTCCACAAATAAAGCGGGTATGCCAATGTTCACAGAAACTTTATTCACAAAAGCCAAACATCGGAAACAAGCTAAATCTCTAGTAACCAGAGAATGAATAAACACTGGTGGTGTATCTGCACAAGAGAATACCACTTAGCAATAAAAAAGATGGATTATAATATATGCAGTAACATACATGAAAAAAACCAGAAACAAAAGAATACAGTGCTTGATTCCCTTTATGTGACATTCTGGAAGACAATACACGATACAAAAGACAAGAAAAACAGATTGGTGGTTTGCAGAGAACAGGAGTGAAGAAGAAGACTGTCCATGTCCATAAAGGACAATAAGGTGGGTGCCTGGGTGGCTCGGTCAGTTAAGCATCTGACTTAGGCTCAGGTCATGATCTCACGGTTTGTGGGTTTGAGCTCAGCGTCGGGCTCTGTGCTGACAGCTCAGACCCTGGAGCCTGTTTTCAGAGTCTGTGTCTCCCTCTCTCTCTGACCCTCACCTGCTCATGCTCTCAGATCCTTCTCTCAAAATATAAATAAAACATTAAAAAAAAAAAACAAAACCCACAAGACCTCCCGGTTTCTGAGTTTGAACCCTGCATCAGGCTCTCTGTTGTCAGCCTGGAGCCCACTTCAGATCGTGTCTCCCTCCCTCTGTGCCCCTCCCCCACACACGTGCTCACACATGTACACAAGCACTTGTGTACTCTCTCGCTCTCAAAAATACACATTAAAAAAAGGATACATGGATCTGATTGGATTCTATACTGCTGGCTCTAGAACCGCGCTAATATGGCAAATAGCCACATGCCATTGTTTATATTTATATTAAAATTAAATAAAACCCAAAATTCAGTTCCTCATCTGCACTAGCCACACCTCCAATAAGAACATAGGTCTATACACAACAGCAAAGACAGACTGCCTCCCTCTCATTTCACAAAGTTCTACTGGACAGCACTGCTCTAGAATAAGATCTACTTAAAAAATATAAACAGAATTCAAATTCTGGATATCACTTAGTGACAACCCTGAGTAAATTAACCTCAGAGTTTCTTAAACTATTAAACGGAAATAGAACTTATCTCACATCTTAATTGGGAAAAGCATGTTGTAATCTGAAATACCGTAAATGTTAGTTATAAAGTGATCCAAAAGTAAAATATTCCTGAATGAGAATAAAAAATACACCCATGTGAAAGGTAGATTATCAACAAGTCACAACTGTATCTCATTAAGGAAAATAAAATTGTAAATGGCTAACAATAAAGTATCTTCTCAGTCCTGAAACAGTAGTATTTTTACTTTACTCATATTAACACCTTAAAAACTTCAACTATAGGGGCGCCTGGGTGGCTCAGTCGATTAAGCGTCCGACTTCCGCTCAGGTCTTGATCTCACGGCTCTTGGGTTCGACCCCCGCGTCGGGCTCTATGCTGACAGCTAGCTCAGCCTGTTTCAGATTCTGTGTCTCCCTCTCTCTCTGACCCTCCCCTGCTCATGCTGTCTCTCTCTCAGAAATAAATAAAAAACATTTAAAAAATTTAAAAAAAAAACCACTTCAACTATAAGCCATCACAGTTTGAAGTCTCAGCTCTGGATATACACAATGTGTAGGTTCAGAACTATCACTTACTGGCTGCGTGACCTTGTGATTTCTATCTCTGTGCCTTTTCTCATTTGTAAAATGAGAACAGAACCTTCCCACACACACTGTCCATGAGGATTATAGTTAATTCACTTTCAAGCTTAAATCACTGCCTGGTAAGCACTTATAAATATTAGTTATCAAAATCTGGTCATCATGACAGCTGCTGATATCCAGAATATATGCCAAACTCCTACAACTCAAGTTAGAAAATGGGCAAAGGACTTGAATACACATTCCTTCATAGAAGATATAAAAATGGCCAATAAGCAAGGGCGCCTGGGTGGCTTAAAGCATCCAATTCTTGATTTCAGCTCAGGTCATGATCTCACGGTTTGTGAGAATGAGCCCCTCCACTGGGCTGCGCACTAACACCATGGAGCCTCTTTGAGATTCTCTCCCTTTCTCTGTCCCTCCCCACAGGAGCTCTCTCTCAAAATAAATACTTTTTTTTTTTTTATAATGACCAATAAGCAAATAAGAAGACATCAGTAATTATTACGGAAATGTAAATCAAAATCACAAAGATACCACGTCACAACCACTAAGATGGCTATTATCAAAAACACAGAAAAAAATGTTGTAAAGAATATGGATAAACTGGAACCCCATGTGCACGGCTGGCAGGAATAAAAAATGGTGCATGTAAAAAATGTAAAACAGTATGGGGGTTCCTCAAAGAATTAAAAATATAGTTATCATTTGAAATAGTAATTTCACTTCTGGGTATATACCCAATTAAAAAAAAAAAAAAGCAGGGATTCAAACAAGTATTTGCACTCTTGTTCACAGCAGCATTGTTCATTATCTCATAAAGGCAGAAACTAAAATGTCGATTTACAGATGATAAACAATATTTGATATATACATACAATGTATTATTCTTTTGTCTTAAAAAGGAAGGAAATTAATTCTACTACATTCTACATGGATGAACTTCGAGGACATTAATCAAAGTACAATAATGCAATCACAAAACAACAAAACACTGCACAATTCCACTTACAGTTAAGTCCCTACTGTAGCCTAATCCAAAGAAATACAAAGTAGAATGGTGACTGCCAGGGGCTAGAGGGAAAGATGCAAAGTTAATGTTTAATGGGTACAAAGAGTGTCAGTTTGGGAAGATGAGAAAGTGCTAGAGATGAGCGGTGGTAAAGAATGCACAACAATGTGAAGGTACTCAATACCACTTCTACACTCAAAAATGGCTAACACAGTAAATCTTATTTTTTTTTGCCATGATAAAAAAAACTCTCCCTCATTACACTGACTGGAAGATTAGTATGAAGATGGGGGGGAACCCTTACTTCCAAATCTCACACCATGGCTAGAAAAGGAGAATGATTTAAGTCCCCTAAATTCATATAAATTTAGAATACTTTTTCTCTAAACCTATAATAGCACAATCTACCTACTACTTAGCTAAGACTTCAGCTAATTCCAATTATGCTGACAAATACTGGTTTTGAAATATTACCTCTATTGTGGTTTTTAAGTATGCCTGAAAATTCTTTTGAAAACAGATGAACCCTAACTACCTCCCTTGATTGCAAGCTAGACTTAGTAACTTGCTTCTAACAAAAAGAATGTGGCAGAAGTGACTTTTGGAATGGGTCCTAAAAGGTATTGTACTTCTACCTACCTACCTACCTCTCTCTCTCTCTCTCTCTCTCTCTCTCTCTCTCTCTCTCTCGTCAGATAACTTGCTCTAGGAGCTGCAGCTGCCACTTTCACAGAAACTTAAGGGGAAGAGGCACCTGGCTGGCTCAACTGGTGGGAACACTGGACTCCTGATCTTGGGGTTGTGAGTTTGAGTCCCAAGTTGAGTGTAGACATTACTTAAACAAACAAAAACTTTAGAAGAAAAAAAGAAACTCAGAGAGCTCAATGGAGAGCCATATACGGTAAGGAACTTAGTCCTCCAGACAAGAGCAGGCATCAATCTGCCATGCCCATAAGTACACCATCTTGGAAAAAGGTCCTCCAGCCCCAGTCAAGCCTTCAAATAATTGCAGTCCTGGTTATTATATTGATGTAGCTTTTAGATTCTGTCCTACAGGGAATCAGAATCACTAAGCTCATCTGCTGCCAAATTTCTGACCAACAGAAATCATGTAAGATAATAACAATTTTTGTTTTATAAAGCTCCCTCATTACAATATTTATGTTCACTTAAAAAGCAACTAATTTCAGGGGCACCTGGGTGGGTCAGTCAATTAAGCGTCCGACTCCAGTTCAGGCCATGATCTCGGAGTTTGTGGGCTCAAGCCCTGCATCGGACTCTGTTCTGACAGCTAGCTCAGAGCCTGGAGACAGTTTCAGATTCTGTGTCTCCCTCTCTCTGACCCTCTCCTGCTCATGCTGTCTCTCTCAGAAATAAAAAAGATTTTTTAAATTAAAAAAAAATTTTAAAAAGCAACTAGTTTCTCTTACTAATATGCATATGTAAAGATAACTTCCTGATGATTTTCAGTTTAAGAATTTCTTAGAGTATATTTGCAAGTTCTGAGTTTCAAAGGAATCACAACATATTTAACTACAGTTTTAAACTTTAAATTTTCTTGCCAAAAAATAAGTATGAAAAAATCTTTTAAGTATGGTTTCAAAAAAAAAAATCTGGGGGCACCTGGGTGGCTCAGTCAGTTAAGCGGCCGACTTCGGCTCAAGTCATGATCTCATGGTTCGTGGGTTCGAGATCCGCGTCGGGCTCTGTGCTGACAGCTAGCTCACAGCCTGCAGCCTGCTTCAGATGCTGTATCTCCCTCTCTCTCTGACCCTCCCCTGCTCACACTGTCTCTCAGAAATAAATAAAAACATTACAAAAAAACTGTTTTAATCTGTAAACTGAATTAAAGGGCAGAAAAATGAAACACCAAAACACTGCATTCACCAAAGCTGTGAATAGAAAGATGACTCAAGAACAAGAAAATGAGTGGGATACCTTGTATAAAAGATGCAGAAACTAGTAATTACTTGAAAGGATATAGAGCAAAAGCCTGTAACTAGTCTGCTGGGTGTGGCAGCTAACAAAAAGAGGAAAAGTAAGCAGGTAAAACTGAAAGACAATCCAACCACAAAAGTTTTATCAGTAATTCTAACATTTTGTTTCTCATCAGAGTGCTGTTCGAATAGACCAGCTCCTCAGAAAAATATATAAGCACCCCAAAATGATCAATTTTAGAGAACTCTTAACCACGGTCTCCCACACCCACTTAGGTAGCCCCTCTCCAAAAAAAAAGATGTTAGGAAACCCTGATATATAAACATTTTTAAAAAGGGGAGAAGGGGACAGTGAATACATTTCTTTCCAACCTGCTTTCCCTAAATATGCCAAATCCACCACCTTAAAGGCTGGTGAAATAACAAAACCAAGAGAGAGCCCTACTTTAAGTAGATTTATCTGGCCGCATGGAGAGAATACAGGGAAAAAGAGAATGGAACTAAAAGCCAAAGAGATGAGATAGTATGGCTACTTTCTTATTCAAAGACCAAGCTAGGAGGGGCACCTGAGTGGCTCAGTGAGTAAGCATCCAACTCTTGGTTTCAGCACAAATCCTGGGTTCTGGGACAGAGCAACACCAAGTGTGGAGCCTGCTTGGGATCTTTGTCTCTCCCCCCACCCTCCCCTGTGGGAACTCTTTCCCTCTCTCAAAATAAACAAACTTAAAAATAAACAAAACTGGAAATGGAGAGTGGCAGAGCATGAATGGGTTTCAAGTAATGCCATTAACAGAAAAAAGAATAACTTCCGACTATGACAAATACTGATTTGACAGGTATTAACCAGAATCTTAAAATATTGAAATTATGATAACTTTACATATAGATTATGCTTCAGCTTCAACAAAAAGCCTTCATATATTATTTACATCAGTTTTAAGGAAACACTAAGACGAAAGAGATAAGGTAAATATGCAAAGTCACATAAGCCCTTTTCTAGATGTTTCCAATCCCTAAACCAAAAATCTTTTTTATCTCCCAGCCATTTCCCATTTTCTACATTACTACCCTTACCTAGATCTAAATTGTTACCTTAACATTTTAAAATGTCAAACAGAAAAGGTGGTTAGGTCAAGGACAATTAGATGATCTGGCTTGGGTTTAGGTTTTTTGTTTTTTCCTTTAAAGAAAACACAAGCAAAGGAGAGAGCAGCAGAGGAGAGGACAGAGAATCCCAAGCCCACTCCAATACTCAGCTCTGAGCCCAACAGAGGGCTAGATCCCAACATCCACCCTGGGATCATAACGTGAGCAGAAACCCAAGAGTCAGACCCTCAACCAACTGAGCCACCGAGGCGCCCCTGGCCTGGGGTTCAGGTTCTATCTTCAATTGCTACTTTCACTTTAAAACTAGAGGTTCCCATCTTTCTTCCTCTGTAACTCTCTAAATTTCATTTTTTTCTTTCTTCTGCTCACTCTTGTTCTTTCCCTATTATCTTCCATTCCTGTTATTTTCCAACTATTCCTCCCAAATAGCAACACGAACAATACTTTCTCTTCCACCTTTTAGCTTAACTCCAAATTCCACTAGTAGTCAATACTAGCCAAAAAGAAGTATATGAGAAAAAAAACAAAAATATCATGGATAATGCTCAAATACAATGAGTTAATTAAGTCCAATTCACATGAAAGCAGTGTAGCACAGTGATTAAAAGTGTGGAGACCTCCAGTCAGACCTGAGAGATTTGGCCCAGACTCCTACCCAACCTTGGTCCTGACCAAGTAACTTTCTCCCAGTTTCAGTCTTCCTAAATCTTAATCTTCTCACCTACACCACTAAAACAGCACTTTCTTCACAGAATTATTCTAAGGTATACTATGCAAATATGTTTATTACACAGAGAATATGACACTATCATCACCTGTAAATGTTAATTACTGTATTATTTTTTAGATCTATAAGCTAGGCACAGGGAAAAAAAAAAAACCAATGGAGGAGGGGAGAAAAAGAGGCTCGAAAAAGCTACTTAGAGGGTAGGGGGAGCGGCCCAGCAATTGTTCCAATTACTATTGATAGCTACTTAATGCCAAGAATATAATAAAATATTTATCAAGATGTTCAAATAAATATGTTCTTCAACAATTTCTGTAAGCAAAGTTCACCAACGTCACAAACTATTCAAAGATTAAAGTTAACTGTTAAAAACCCGAACTCTGGAGTTATCATTATCCTGAGATAAAGGCTCTAGGTAACATCAACAGGAATAATTTAAAGGAAAATAATCACAATGTTGTTCTTTTCTATGAAAAAAAGTTAATTCCTGTTTCAACTTTTTTTTAAGATTTTATTTTGAAAGAGAGAAAGCCCATGTGCAAGCAGGAGAGGTGCTGAAAGAGAGGATCCGAAGCACGCTGTGCTTGGGCTCAATCCCACAAACCCTAAGATCATGACGTGACCTAAATCAAGAGTGGAAAGCTTAAGTGACTGAGCCACCCAAGTGTCCTTCCAGTTTAACTTTTTAATCTCATTTAAGATGCATAATCTTAGATAAATAACCTGAAAAGCCATTAAATTGAAAAATACATAAAATAGTAGGCTCTCTCAAGTGAAAAGGTATACAGAATGGTCTCATTACTTTTTTTTTTTTTTTACATAAACCAAGGTGGAAGCTCAAGTACTACACAGCACTGACAGAGAAAACATAACCCAATCTACATTAATAAAATTACTGAACTCTAATTTCAGATCTGAAAATAAATGCTCTATTTGGATACTTACACTCTTCTGGACTCTACTACCTCTTCTGCTCTAAGTGAGATAAAAGGATTCAACAGCAAAGCAAAAAAAAGTTGTTCTGAAATAAATCAGCTACTGACAAGTTGTGAGGCCATCATGGCAAAACATTCAAAATGGCAATCTTTTATCTAAGAAAGGTAATTAAACTCTAATTTTAGCTAGTCACATTTTCACTAACAGTATTTGTCTAAAAAATAAATTTCAATGAATTTTTAAAAAACACTCCTAATGCCTAGGATTGACTGAAAACTCTGTATGTTAACTAAAAACACTATTATTCAATTCTGAAAAATACAACAATTACTAAAACAGAATTCACTTGTCAAAGATTAGCAATTAATTACAGCAATTAATATTTCCGATTTTTTAAAAAAGCTTTGTTTATAAACTTAAGCCAGCATAATCTTCCAGAAAGAAAATCAAATCAGTTATTTAAAAGAATTATGAACTATTATGAAACATCAGGTTTAAAAACCAAGCCCTGTTATAATTTGAGCTGCCTAACTAAACTGCAACATAAAATTGCCTTTAGAATGAAGTCTAAACTCACATGAAGAAAGTAAACTGGCTAGAAAGACTCGTGACACATTTTTTCCTACCATTTTAACAATCTATGAATCCATAAAAAAATTAAGATGAATACTGATCATAGGAATTTTTTTTTTTTTTACTTTAGGAGCACAAAAATGTACAATGTGGACTGTTTGATCCAAAGTATTCTTAAATGTTAATTCTGTCTTCATTTCGATTTACTTTACAGTAGTTTACACACTGTCCAGGAAACTGAAGCCAAGCAATATTATTTCAAGAAACTGAAAGGCTTCCAACATAGGATAAACTTGACTCACATTACAGTTTACAAATGAACATTTGATTTGCTCACCACATAATACTTACAAATTCCAACAGGACTGCACAGGAAGGTGTTGGGTTTTTCTCTGCAATCTTTATGTTTTCCAGTTTGTTTTTTTATTTTGTATCCTCTGAAATAATATCCAAGTTCTTTGAAGATACTTAACCTATGACTATTTGACATAGAGTTACTTCAAGTCAGCTACCCATACTTCTGTTTTAAAGTTTTCATATGGCTATCTCCAGAATTAGCCCAGTTCCTTGGATTTAAGATTTTAAAGTCTTCTTTATTATTCCATGTACTTGTCACTGTTGTACTTATCCACTTCAGATGAAATATCCAATTTATGAGCCAAAAAGCAAAATCAAAAAGAAAATTTCACATCTGAAGAGCATTCCTAAACATCAGCATACAGACACACAGCTATCTCAATACTACCATGCTGCTGGAAAACCGCAACATCTTAAATTTCCACGTAAATAAAAGATAAAAGGAAAAAAACTCTGAATTCTTTCAATGTCTTCATTTAGAAAAGCTGTCCCATTGTGACATGAAAAGAGAAGTCAAAAATTCCTAAAACTTTTAATAAAGGAAAAAATAAAATGCCATGAAACTTCAGCAATATTTAAACAGTAATTTGAAGCTGCCGAAACTACTTAGTACACAAATCAAACATATCTTATAGTTTTGGCTGAAGAACACCAACTACAGGAGAAGGGTGGGGGTTGGGGGAGAAGCAGCAAAAATACCACCAGCTGAAATAATTTAACCAGTTATATAATCCGTTTGAACCAAAATACTGAAGAAATGCCTGGGTCTCTTTAAGTAGCTTGCAGAACTGTTCACTACTATAAATTCACTTCAGAGATGATTCTTGCCACTTTTAATAAACTTCTGGGGCAAAATTATCCAAAAACATTGTAATCCCAAAATGGCCACTTCAAATATCCGGGGCCTTTAACACAAAACCTAGAAGATGATCTTCATATATGAGTAATTCAATCACCTGTAAAAGTTATAAAAAAAAAAAACAACTTAAATTAAACACTGAATTTTAATTTTGAGCTAAAAAATTAACCCCCATCTTGAAGTGTCAACTTCTGGAGAAAAATTCACTTTATGCAATTCTACTGGGATCTAAAAAACGGCTCTGCCCAAGCAAGCGCCCAAAAACACTTGAATGTATTAAAAAGATTTTAAAGTAAGAGAAAAGGTGGGAGATGATGTTACAGAGGACAAGGAGTAATTTCAATTGTGAAGGGGGTGCGGATATAACACAAGGGAATTATATAAACAAACCTCCTCACACTTTTTGAATACAACTTAAAACTGAAACTACCACACAATCTTATAAAAGATCTTCCATACGTTCAATTCACACTACCCAAGAAAAACGGACAGGCGGTGTGGTGCCATGGGGCATTAGTAAATGCAACTTAAAAGAGTAAGGGATATGAAGAGAAAGACGCTCCCTCCAAATTAGAATGTCAAAAGAAAAGCCACATTTTCCCCATTAAGGGTTGAAACTAGGTGGTCGAGAAAAGGGGTATGAACATTCCTTAAATTCGCCTGAGGCCGACTTCCCTGGCTTCCGAGGACCACTGTGGTAGAAAAGTGTCGGTCCCCATTTCCTTAGATTAGGAAAATAGGTTTCTCCCAACACTGAGGGGGTGGTAGGTACGAAACCCTTCTCGTAAATCACGTTAAGAGTGGTTCTCTCCAAAAACAGAATACTTCAGGCCCCACAAGACTCGGGGGAACATGGTAGCACTAGACTCAGGACACAGCTAGTGCCACAGACCCGGGAGAGGCGGAGAGCGGGCGCTACTGAAGAAAACAACCGAAGGCCACAACTCGGCCTCGACTCCCTCAGCTAAGAGGAGCAGTAGTGCCAAAGGAGGCGGGCGTGTGCGAGGCCGGAGGAAGGAACGCCGAGCACGGCGGGCGTCGGACCGGTTCTGAGCCTCCGCCAAACATCCCCCCAGCCACCAAGCCTAAGCCACCCACCCCCTCGCCACAACGGCCACCCCCGCTTCACGAGGCCCAGTAAATACATAGAGGCCTCTAGGCGCCGTCCTTCCGTCTCCCTCCTTGCTCTCCGCCACCCCCCACACCGCGTCCGCGGGTAGCCTCACACCTCGCGCCACCAACGCCGCTCCCGACCCCTCAAACCCAACGCCGACACTGGCACCCCGTTCCTCCCCCAGACTCCAGGGCGGAGCACGGACGACGGTGTTACCTTCCGCCACACCAGAGGTGCCCCTGGCCTGGGGGTGCCGCTGCGCTCGATCCCGGGAGGAGGTTTTCGGTACTTTGAATAATCCCCTTTTGCCGCTTTTCCCTCCCCCACAACCAGTCTCAGTCCCAAAATGGCGCCGACCCGATCCGCAATGTTCTGGGTCAAGTCTCGCGAGATCGTGGAAGGTGGCGAGGCGGGGAAGGAACTGGAGGGGTTGAAGAGAAGGGAGGGAAAAGGCGGGGCGAGAAGAAGGAGGAGGGAGAAAGGGTGTGGAAGAAGCGGTGCGAACGAACCTACTGGGCGGGGCAGCAGGAGGAGCGCCTCCACCAGAGAACCTTCTGGCCCAAGCAACCGCTCACGCCCCAGCCGAAGAAGCTCCGCCCTCTACGTCGGACGGCTGGGGGGAGGGGAATAGGGCGTGGCTACGTCTGGAGGCGGGGCGTCGAGGAAGCCCCGGAGGTAGGGGCGCGTGGGGGGCGGTGGCTCCGCGCAGTGACGTCAAAAGCAGCTGGAGTCGGGGATTACCCCCTGCTGCTGACGTGAGGACGGTGAACAATCGGGAACG